>NW_028139221.1:1800000-2047607 GCF_964270905.1 Leucopleurus acutus | reverse complement strand
GAATGGGTACCATGCAATATGACTTCAAAGGGTCTTCATTTGCTCACCGAACCTCTCCAATCCTATCACTGCTGCGTTTATGCCCCTGTACACATGCTTGATTTTCTTTCAGAGACATAGCAGTGCATAGGTTTTAAGATACTTACTAGTCAGGTACATTCTTAGGCGTTTAATATGGGGTGTTGAGTCCATTTCGTTGAGCAAGGAGTAGTTCTTGTCTATTCCATATTTGGCTTAAGGAACTTTATCTGTGCTCATTTCAATCTCTGGTTTGATGCAGCACCCCAACTCACCTTTCCCCTTAAGCAAGCATAAGTTGGTTTTCTAAATTTGAGACCCTGTTCTGTTTTGTAATCCAGTTCCTGTGTAGCCAAGTTTACATTCCGTGTATTAGTGATATCTTATGATGTTTCTTTTTCTGTGTGACTTATTTCAGTTAGAATCATCATACCTGAATCCACTCATTATGCTGCTACGGGCCTGATGACATAGATTTCATTGCTGAGTGATATTGCATTGTACGTAAGTACCACAACTTCTTTATCCATTTTTCACTTTCTGCGATATTGAACTTGTACTGTAAACGAGGTTCTTGTAAACAGAGCCGTCCCAAACTTTGGGGTGGCTGTGTCTTTTTGATTTTAATTTCCCTAAGCTATAGGACCATAAGTGGAAGTGCCCTAGGCTCTGTTGCTTTGTGTTTTAGATGTTTCAGGAAACACCATACACCTCTCCCGAGTGGCTGTTGGCAATTTACATCCCGCCCATCAGCATAACAAGGCTCCCAGTTCTCCATGGCCTGTCCTGCCTTTCTGGATTTTACACTTTTTTCAGATGACCCTTTTGACCGGGGGGAAGTGAGACTTCATTGTAGTGCAGATTTCCTTTGCAAGCTTGCTTGGTTGGCCAAAAAGGGCGTATGTGTTTTTTCCTGAATATATTCAGGAAAAAACGCATACGCCCTTTTTGGCCAAGTGCATCATTGTGGACGTTCTGCCTCTTTTCCTATGCTTTAAATGCAATTCCAGTCTACCTCCTGAAATCGGTTTCCTGCAATTCTGCCCCGCTTTCAAGTCCTCTTGGCAGCCTTACTTCAGTATATTTTTGGACGATAGCTGTCATTTATAACTCTGCAGGTTTGTGAATTACAGTGCCCCTGAGCTCCTTTCTTCAACTCGCTTTCTTGTGAGCTGGCAGCAACACCGCAGGTTTGCTTCAGGCCCTAATCTGGTTCCGGCACGGCACGCTGAGCCTTTGGTTAATTCCTCTTCCTGGTGGGAAATGAGAGTTAAATTTGCCCGTCCAGACACCTCCAGCTAGTCTCTCATTGGTTCTCCCTATTCCTGTTCATCTTCCGCAGAAATTGCAAACTGGGCCAAACAGGAGGTTAAAGGCACTGACTCTCCAAGTCGGGAGAGTGTTAGTAAAGCGTCTGGAATGTTGCACCCGAGTACCAGGGGACGAGAACTGAGACATATTGGAACACGTCTCCCGATCACACGGTTGATCATACTCTGGGTTCCACGTGCATGTTTTAGCTGAAGGAAGAATCCCTTAAACCTGGAGAGTTGAGACCCGTGGAATGGGTACCATGCAATATGACTTCAAAGGGTCTTCATTTGCTCACCGAACCTCTCCAATCCTATCACTGCTGCGTTTATGCCCCTGTACACATGCTTGATTTTCTTTCAGAGACATAGCAGTGCATAGGTTTTAAGATACTTACTAGTCAGGTACATTCTTAGGCGTTTAATATGGGGTGTTGAGTCCATTTCGTTGAGCAAGGAGTAGTTCTTGTCTATTCTATATTTGGCTTAAGGAACTTTATCTGTGCTCATTTCAATCTCTGGTTTGATGCAGCACCCCAACTCACCTTTCCCCTTAAGCAAGCATAAGTTGGTTTTCTAAATTTGAGACCCTGTTCTGTTTTGTAATCCAGTTCCTGTGTAGCCAAGTTTACATTCCGTGTATTAGTGATATCTTATGATGTTTCTTTTTCTGTGTGACTTATTTCAGTTAGAATCATCATACCTGAATCCACTCATTATGCTGCTACGGGCCTGATGACATAGATTTCATTGCTGAGTGATATTGCATTGTACGTAAGTACCACAACTTCTTTATCCATTTTTCACTTTCTGCGATATTGAACTTGTACTGTAAATGAGGTTCTTGTAAACAGAGCCGTCCCAAACTTTGGGGTGGCTGTGTCTTTTTGATTTTAATTTCCCTAAGCTATAGGACCATAAGTGGAAGTGCCCTAGGCTCTGTTGCTTTGTTTTTTAGATGTTTCAGGAAACACCATACACCTCTCCCGAGTGGCTGTTGGCAATTTACATCCCGCCCATCAGCATAACAAGGCTCCCAGTTCTCCATGGCCTGTCCTGCCTTTCTGGATTTTACACTTTTTTCAGATGGCCCTTTTGACCGGGGGGAAGTGAGACTTCATTGTTGGCCAAAAAGGGCGTATGCGTTTTTTCCTGAATATATTCAGGAAAAAACGCATATGCCATTTTTGGCCAAGTGCATCATTGTGGACGTTCTGCCTCTTTTCCTATGCTTTAAATGCAATTCCAGTCTACCTCCTGAAATCGGTTTCCTGCAATTCTGCCCCGCTTTCAAGTCCTCTTGGCAGCCTTACTTCAGTATATTTTTGGACGATAGCTGTCATTTATAACTCTGCAGGTTTGTGAATTACAGTGCCCCTGAGCTCCTTTCTTCAACTCGCTTTCTTGTGAGCTGGCCACAACACCGCAGGATTGCTTCAGGCCCTAATCTGGTTCCGGCACGGCACGCTGAGCCTTTGGTTAATTCCTCTTCTTGGTGGGAAATGAGAGTTAAATTTGCCCGTCCAGACACCTCCAGCTAGTCTCTCATTGGTTCTCCCTATTCCTGTTCATCTTCCGCAGAAATTGCAAACTGGGCCAAACAGGAGTTTAAAGGCACTGACTCTCCAAGTCGGGAGAGTGTTAGTAAAGCGTCTGGAATGTTGCACCCGAGTACCAGGGGACGAGAACTGAGACATATTGGAACACGTCTCCCGATCACACGGTTGATCATACTCTGGGTTCCACGTGCATGTTTTAGCTGAAGGAAGAATCCCTTAAACCTGGAGAGTTGAGACCCGTGGAATGGGTACCATGCAATATGACTTCAAAGGGTCTTCATTTGCTCACCGAACCTCTCCAATCCTATCACTGCTGCGTTTATGCCCCTGTACACATGCTTGCTTTTCTTTCAGAGACATAGCAGTGCATAGGTTTTAAGATACTTACTAGTCAGGTACAATCTTAGGCGTTTAGTATGGGGTGTTGAGTCCATTTCGTTGAGCAAGGAGTAGTTCTTGTCTATTCTATATTTGGCTTAAGGAACTTTATCTGTGCTCATTTCAATCTCTGGTTTTATGCAGCACCCCAACTCACCTTTCCCCTTAAGCAAGCATAAGTTGGTTTTCTAAATTTGAGACCCTGTTCTGTTTTGTAATCCAGTTCCTGTGTAGCCAAGTTTACATTCCGTGTATTAGTGATATCTTATGATGTTTCTTTTTCTGTGTGACTTATTTCAGTTAGAATCATCATACCTGAATCCACTCATTATGCTGCTACGGGCCTGATGACATAGATTTCATTGCTGAGTGATATTGCATTGTACGTAAGTACCACAACTTCTTTATCCATTTTTCACTTTCTGCGATATTGAACTTGTACCGTAAACGAGGTTCTTGTAAACAGAGCCGTCCCAAACTTTGGGGTGGCTGTGTCTTTTTGATTTTAATTTCCCTAAGCTATAGGACCATAAGTGGAAGTGCCCTAGGCTCTGTTGCTTTGTTTTTTAGATGTTTCAGGAAACACCATACACCTCTCCCGAGTGGCTGTTGGCAATTTACATCCCGCCCATCAGCATAACAAGGCTCCCAGTTCTCCATGGCCTGTCCTGCCTTTCTGGATTTTACACTTTTTTCAGATGGCCCTTTTGACCGGGGGGAAGTGAGACTTCATTGTAGTGCAGATTTCCTTTGCAAGCTTGCTTGGTTGGCCAAAAGGGCGTATGCGTTTTTTCCTGAATATATTCAGGAAAAAACGCATACGCCCTTTTTGGCCAAGTGCATCATTGTGGACGTTCTGCCTCTTTTCCTATGCTTTAAATGCAATTCCAGTCTACCTCCTGAAATCGGTTTCCTGCAATTCTGCCCCGCTTTCAAGTCCTCTTGGCAGCCTTACTTCAGTATATTTTTGGACGATAGCTGTCATTTATAACTCTGCAGGTTTGTGAATTACAGTGCCCCTGAGCTCCTTTCTTCAACTCGCTTTCTTGTGAGCTGGCCGCAACACCGCAGGATTGCTTCAGGCCCTATTCTGGTTCCGGCACGGCACGCTGAGCTTTTGGTTAATTCCTCTTCCTGGTGGGAAATGAGAGTTAAATTTGCCAGTCCAGACACCTCCAGCTAGTCTCTCATTGGTTCTCCCTATTCCTGTTCATCTTCCTCAGAAATTGCAAATGGGCCAAACAGGAGGATAAAGGCACTGACTCTCCAAGTCGGGAGAGTGTTAGTAAAGCGTGTGGAATGTTGCACCCGAGTACCAGGGGACGAGAACTGAGACATATTGGAACACGTCTCCCGATCACACGGTTGATCATACTCTGGGTTCCACGTGCATGTTTTAGCTGAAGGCAGAATCCCTTAAACCTGGAGAGTTGAGACCCGTGGAATGGGTACCATGCAATATGACTTCAAAGGGTCTTCATTTGCTCACCGAACCTCTCCAATCCTATCACTGCTGCGTTTATGCCCCTGTACACATGCTTGATTTTCTTTCAGAGACATAGCAGTGCATAGGTTTTAAGATACTTACTAGTCAGGTACATTCTTAGGCATTTAATATGGGGTGTTGAGTCCATTTCGTTGAGCAAGGAGTAGTTCTTGTCTATTCTATATTTGGCTTAAGGAACTTTATCTGTGCTCATTTCAATCTCTGGTTTTATGCAGCACCCCAACTCACCTTTCCCCTTAAGCAAGCATAAGTTGGTTTTCTAAATTTGAGACCCTGTTCTGTTTTGTAATCCAGTTCCTGTGTAGCCAAGTTTACATTCCGTGTATTAGTGATATCTTATGATGTTTCTTTTTCTGTGTGACTTATTTCAGTTAGAATCATCATACCTGAATCCACTCATTATGCTGCTACGGGCCTGATGACATAGATTTCATTGCTGAGTGATATTGCATTGTACGTAAGTACCACAACTTCTTTATCCATTTTTCACTTTCTGCGATATTGAACTTGTACCGTAAACGAGGTTCTTGTAAACAGAGCCGTCCCAAACTTTGGGGTGGCTGTGTCTTTTTGATTTTAATTTCCCTAAGCTATAGGACCATAAGTGGAAGTGCCCTAGGCTCTGTTGCTTTGTTTTTTAGATGTTTCAGGAAACACCATACACCTCTCCCGAGTGGCTGTTGGCAATTTACATCCCGCCCATCAGCATAACAAGGCTCCCAGTTCTCCATGGCCTGTCCTGCCTTTCTGGATTTTACACTTTTTTCAGATGGCCCTTTTGACCGGGGGGAAGTGAGACTTCATTGTAGTGCAGATTTCCTTTGCAAGCTTGCTTGGATGGCCAAAAAGGGCGTATGCGTTTTTTCCTGAATATATTCAGGAAAAAACGCATACGCCCTTTTTGGCCAAGTGCATCATTGTGGACGTTCTGCCTCTTTTCCTATGCTTTAAATGCAATTCCAGTCTACCTCCTGAAATCGGTTTCCTGCAATTCTGCCCCGCTTTCAAGTCCTCTTGGCAGCCTTACTTCAGTATATTTTTGGACGATAGCTGTCATTTATAACTCTGCAGGTTTGTGAATTACAGTGCCCCTGAGCTCCTTTCTTCAACTCGCTTTCTTGTGAGCTGGCCGCAACACCGCAGGATTGCTTCAGGCCCTATTCTGGTTCCGGCACGGCACGCTGAGCTTTTGGTTAATTCCTCTTCCTGGTGGGAAATGAGAGTTCAATTTGCCCGTCCAGACACCTCCAGCTAGTCTCTCATTGGTTCTCCCTATTCCTGTTCATCTTCCTCAGAAATTGCAAATGGGCCAAACAGGAGGATAAAGGCACTGACTCTCCAAGTCGGGAGAGTGTTAGTAAAGCGTGTGGAATGTTGCACCCGAGTACCAGGGGACGAGAACTGAGACATATTGGAACACGTCTCCCGATCACACGGTTGATCATACTCTGGGTTCCACGTGCATGTTTTACCTGAAGGCAGAATCCCTTAAACCTGGAGAGTTGAGACCCGTGGAATGGGTACCATGCAATATGACTTCAAAGGGTCTTCATTTGCTCACCGAACCTCTCCAATCCTATCACTGCTGCGTTTATGCCCCTGTACACACGCTTGATTTTCTTTCAGAGACATAGCAGTGCATAGGTTTTAAGATACTTACTAGTCAGGTACATTCTTAGGCGTTTAATATGGGGTGTTGAGTCCATTTCGTTGAGCAAGGAGTAGTTCTTGTCTATTCTATATTTGGCTTAAGGAACTTTATCTGTGCTCATTTCAATCTCTGGTTTTATGCAGCACCCCAACTCACCTTTCCCCTTAAGCAAGCATAAGTTGGTTTTCTAAATTTGAGACCCTGTTCTGTTTTGTAATCCAGTTCCTGTGTAGCCAAGTTTACATTCCGTGTATTAGTGATATCTTATGATGTTTCTTTTTCTGTGTGACTTATTTCAGTTAGAATCATCCTACCTGAATCCACTCATTATGCTACTACGGGCCTGATGACATAGATTTCATTGCTGAGTGATATTGCATTGTACGTAAGTACCACAACTTCTTTATCCATTTTTCACTTTCTGCGATATTGAACTTGTACTGTAAACGAGGTTCTTGTAAAGAGAGCCGTCCCAAACTTTGGGGTGGCTGTGTCTTTTTGATTTTAATTTCCCTAAGCTATAGGACCATAAGTGGAAGTGCCCTAGGCTCTGTTGCTTTGTTTTTTAGATGTTTCAGGAAACACCATACACCTCTCCCGAGTGGCTGTTGGCAATTTACATCCCGCCCATCAGCATAACAAGGCTCCCAGTTCTCCATGGCCTGTCCTGCCTTTCTGGATTTTACACTTTTTTCAGATGGCCCTTTTGACCGGGGGGAAGTGAGACTTCATTGTTGGCCAAAAAGCGCGTATGCGTTTTTTCCTGAATATATTCAGGAAAAAACGCATACGCGCTTTTTGGCCAAGTGCATCATTGTGGACGTTCTGCCTCTTTTTCTATGCTTTAAATGCAATTCCAGTCTACCTCCTGAAATCGGTTTCCTGCAATTCTGCCCCGCTTTCAAGTCCTCTTGGCAGCCTTACTTCAGTATATTTTTGGACGATAGCTGTCATTTATAACTCTGCAGGTTTGTGAATTACAGTGCCCCTGAGCTCCTTTCTTCAACTCGCTTTCTTGTGAGCTGGCCGCAACACCGCAGGATTGCTTCAGGCCCTAATCTGGTTCCGGCACGGCACGCTGAGCCTTTGGTTAATTCCTCTTCCTGGTGGGAAATGAGAGTTAAATTTGCCCGTCCAGACACCTCCAGCTAGTCTCTCATTGGTTCTCCCTATTCCTGTTCATCTTCCGCAGAAATTGCAAACTGGGCCAAACAGGAGGTTAAAGGCACTGACTCTCCAAGTCGGGAGAGTGTTAGTAAAGCGTGTGGAATGTTGCACCCGAGTACCAGGGGACGAGAACTGAGACATATTGGAACACGTCTCCCGATCACACGGTTGATCATACTCTGGGTTCCATGTGCATGTTTTAGCTGAAGGAAGAATCCCTTAAACCTGGAGAGTTGAGACCCGTGGAATGGGTACCATGCAATATGACTTCAAAGGGTCTTCATTTGCTCACCGAACCTCTCCAATCCTATCACTGCTACGTTTATGCCCCTGTACACACGCTTGATTTTCTTTCAGGGACATAGCAATCCATAGGTTTTAAGATACTTACTAGTCAGGTACATTCTTAGGCGTTTAATATGGGGTGTTGAGTCCATTTCGTTGAGCAAGGAGTAGTTCTTGTCTATTCCATATTTGGCTTAAGGAACTTTATCTGTGCTCATTTCAATCTCTGGTTTTATGCAGCACCCCAACTCACCTTTCCCCTTAAGCAAGCATAAGTTGGTTTTCTAAATTTGAGACCCTGTTCTGTTTTGTAATCCAGTTCCTGTGTAGCCAAGTTTACATTCCGTGTATTAGTGATATCTTATGATGTTTCTTTTTCTGTGTGACTTATTTCAGTTAGAATCATCATACCTGAATCCACTCATTATGCTGCTATGGGCCTGATGACATAGATTTCATTGCTGAGTGATATTGCATTGTACGTAAGTACCACAACTTCTTTATCCATTTTTCACTTTCTGCGATATTGAACTTGTACCGTAAACGAGGTTCTTGTAAACAGAGCCGTCCCAAACTTTGGGGTGGCTGTGTCTTTATGATTTTAATTTCCCTAAGCTATAGGACCATAAGTGGAAGTGCCCTAGGCTCTGTTGCTTTGTTTTTTAGATGTTTCAGGAAACACCATACACCTCTCCCGAGTGGCTGTTGGCAATTTACATCCCGCCCATCAGCATAACAAGGCTCCCAGTTCTCCATGGCCTGTCCTGCCTTTCTGGATTTTACACTTTTTTCAGATGGCCCTTTTGACCGGGGGGAAGTGAGACTTCATTGTAGTGCAGATTTCCTTTGCAAGCTTGCTTGGTTGGCCAAAAAGGGCGTATGCGTTTTTTCCTGAATATATTCAGGAAAAAACGCATACGCCCTTTTTGGCCAAGTGCATCATTGTGGACGTTCTGCCTCTTTTCCTATGCTTTAAATGCAATTCCAGTCTACCTCCTGAAATCGGTTTCCTGCAATTCTGCCCCGCTTTCAAGTCCTCTTGGCAGCCTTACTTCAGTATATTTTTGGATGATAGCTGTCATTTATAACTCTGCAGGTTTGTGAATTACAGTGCCCCTGAGCTCCTTTCTTCAACTCGCTTTCTTGTGAGCTGGCCGCAACACCGCAGGATTGCTTCAGGCCCTAATCTGGTTCGGGCATGGCACGCTGAGCCTTTGGTTAATTCCTCTTCCTGGTGGGAAATGAGAGTTAAATTTGCCCGTCCAGACACCTCCACCTAGTCTCTCATTGGTTCTCCCTATTCCTGTTCATCTTCCTCAGAAATTGCAAATGGGCCAAACAGGAGGTTAAAGGCACTGACTCTCCACGTCGGGAGAGTGTTAGTAAAGCGTCTGGAATGTTGCACCCGAGTACCAGGGGATGAGAACTGAGACATATTGGAACACGTCTCCCGATCACACGGTTGATCATACTCTGGGTTCCATGTGCATGTTTTAGCTGAAGGAAGAATCCCTTAAACCTGGAGAGTTGAGACCCGTGGAATGGGTACCATGCAATATGACTTCAAAGGGTCTTCATTTGCTCACCGAACCTCTCCAATCCTATCACTGCTGCGTTTATGCCCCTGTACACACGCTTGATTTTCTTTCAGAGACATAGCAGTGCATAGGTTTTAAGATACTTACTAGTCAGGTACATTCTTAGGCGTTTAATATGGGGTGTTGAGTCCATTTCGTTGAGCAAGGAGTAGTTCTTGTCTATTCTATATTTGGCTTAAGGAACTTTATCTGTGCTCGTTTCAATCTCTGGTTTTATGCAGCACCCCAACTCACCTTTCCCCTTAAGCAAGCATAAGTTGGTTTTCTAAATTTGAGACCCTGTTCTGTTTTGTAATCCAGTTCCTGTGTAGCCAAGTTTACATTCCGTGTATTAGTGATATCTTATGATGTTTCTTTTTCTGTGTGACTTATTTCAGTTAGAATCATCCTACCTGAATCCACTCATTATGCTACTACGGGCCTGATGACATAGATTTCATTGCTGAGTGATATTGCATTGTACGTAAGTACCACAACTTCTTTATCCATTTTTCACTTTCTGCGATATTGAACTTGTACTGTAAACGAGGTTCTTGTAAACAGAGCCGTCCCAAACTTTGGGGTGGCTGTGTCTTTTTGATTTTAATTTCCCTAAGCTATAGGACCATAAGTGGAAGTGCCCTAGGCTCTGTTGCTTTGTTTTTTAGATGTTTCAGGAAACACCATACACCTCTCCCGAGTGGCTGTTGGCAATTTACATCCCGCCCATCAGCATAACAAGGCTCCCAGTTCTCCATGGCCTGTCCTGCCTTTCTGGATTTTACACTTTTTTCAGATGGCCCTTTTGACCGGGGGGAAGTGAGACTTCATTGTTGGCCAAAAAGCGCGTATGCGTTTTTTCCTGAATATATTCAGGAAAAAACGCATACGCGCTTTTTGGCCAAGTGCATCATTGTGGACGTTCTGCCTCTTTTCCTATGCTTTAAATGCAATTCCAGTCTACCTCCTGAAATCGGTTTCCTGCAATTCTGCCCCGCTTTCAAGTCCTCTTGGCAGCCTTACTTCAGTATATTTTTGGACGATAGCTGTCATTTATAACTCTGCAGGTTTGTGAATTACAGTGCCCCTGAGCTCCTTTCTTCAACTCGCTTTCTTGTGAGCTGGCCGCAACACCGCAGGATTGCTTCAGGCCCTAATCTGGTTCCGGCACGGCACGCTGAGCCTTTGGTTAATTCCTCTTCCTGGTGGGAAATGAGAGTTAAATTTCCCCGTCCAGACACCTCCAGCTAGTCTCTCATTGGTTCTCCCTATTCCTGTTCATCTTCCGCAGAAATTGCAAAGTGGGCCAAACAGGAGGTTAAAGGCACTGACTCTCCAAGTCGGGAGAGTGTTAGTAAAGCGTGTGGAATGTTGCACCCGAGTACCAGGGGACGAGAACTGAGACATATTGGAACACGTCTCCCGATCACACGGTTGATCATACTCTTGGTTCCATGTGCATGTTTTAGCTGAAGGAAGAATCCCTTAAACCTGGAGAGTTGAGACCCGTGGAATGGGTACCATGCAATATGACTTCAAAGGGTCTTCATTTGCTCACCGAACCTCTCCAATCCTATCACTGCTACGTTTATGCCCCTGTACACACGCTTGATTTTCTTTCAGGGACATAGCAATCCATAGGTTTTAAGATACTTACTAGTCAGGTACATTCTTAGGCGTTTAATATGGGGTGTTGAGTCCATTTCGTTGAGCAAGGAGTAGTTCTTGTCTATTCCATATTTGGCTTAAGGAACTTTATCTGTGCTCATTTCAATCTCTGGTTTTATGCAGCACCCCAACTCACCTTTCCCCTTAAGCAAGCATAAGTTGGTTTTCTAAATTTGAGACCCTGTTCTGTTTTGTAATCCAGTTCCTGTGTAGCCAAGTTTACATTCCGTGTATTAGTGATATCTTATGATGTTTCTTTTTCTGTGTGACTTATTTCAGTTAGAATCATCATACCTGAATCCACTCATTATGCTGCTACGGGCCTGATGACATAGATTTCATTGCTGAGTGATATTGCATTGTACGTAAGTACCACAACTTCTTTATCCATTTTTCACTTTCTGCGATATTGAACTTGTACCGTAAACGAGGTTCTTGTAAACAGAGCCGTCCCAAACTTTGGGGTGGCTGTGTCTTTTTGATTTTAATTTCCCTAAGCTATAGGACCATAAGTGGAAGTGCCCTAGGCTCTGTTGCTTTGTTTTTTAGATGTTTCAGGAAACACCATACACCTCTCCCGAGTGGCTGTTGGCAATTTACATCCCGCCCATCAGCATAACAAGGCTCCCAGTTCTCCATGGCCTGTCCTGCCTTTCTGGATTTTACACTTTTTTCAGATGGCCCTTTTGACCGGGGGGAAGTGAGACTTCATTGTAGTGCAGATTTCCTTTGCAAGCTTGCTTGGTTGGCCAAAAAGGGCGTATGCCTTTTTTCCTGAGGAAAAAACGCATACGCCCTTTTTGGCCAAGTGCATCATTGTGGACGTTCTGCCTCTTTTCCTATGCTTTAAATGCAATTCCAGTCTACCTCCTGAAATCGGTTTCCTGCAATTCTGCCCCGCTTTCAAGTCCTCTTGGCAGCCTTACTTCAGTATATTTTTGGACGATAGCTGTCATTTATAACTCTGCAGGTTTGTGAATTACAGTGCCCCTGAGCTCCTTTCTTCAACTCGCTTTCTTGTGAGCTGGCCGCAACACCGCAGGATTGCTTCAGGCCCTATTCTGGTTCCGGCACGGCACGCTGAGCTTTTGGTTAATTCCTCTTCCTGGTGGGAAATGAGAGTTAAATTTGCCAGTCCAGACACCTCCAGCTAGTCTCTCATTGGTTCTCCCTATTCCTGTTCATCTTCCTCAGAAATTGCAAATGGGCCAAACAGGAGGATAAAGGCACTGACTCTCCAAGTCGGGAGAGTGTTAGTAAAGCGTGTGGAATGTTGCACCCGAGTACCAGGGGACGAGAACTGAGACATATTGGAACACGTCTCCCGATCACACGGTTGATCATACTCTGGGTTCCACGTGCATGTTTTACCTGAAGGCAGAATCCCTTAAACCTGGAGAGTTGAGACCCGTGGAATGGGTACCATGCAATATGACTTCAAAGGGTCTTCATTTGCTCACCGAACCTCTCCAATCCTATCACTGCTGCGTTTATGCCCCTGTACACATGCTTGATTTTCTTTCAGAGACATAGCAGTGCATAGGTTTTAAGATACTTACTAGTCAGGTACATTCTTAGGCATTTAATATGGGGTGTTGAGTCCATTTCGTTGAGCAAGGAGTAGTTCTAGTCTATTCTATATTTGGCTTAAGGAACTTTATCTGTGCTCATTTCAATCTCTGGTTTTATGCAGCACCCCAACTCACCTTTCCCCTTAAGCAAGCATAAGTTGGTTTTCTAAATTTGAGACCCTGTTCTGTTTTGTAATCCAGTTCCTGTGTAGCCAAGTTTACATTCCGTGTATTAGTGATATCTTATGATGTTTCTTTTTCTGTGTGACTTATTTCAGTTAGAATCATCATACCTGAATCCACTCATTATGCTGCTACGGGCCTGATGACATAGATTTCATTGCTGAGTGATATTGCATTGTACGTAAGTACCACAACTTCTTTATCCATTTTTCACTTTCTGCGATATTGAACTTGTACCGTAAACGAGGTTCTTGTAAACAGAGCCGTCCCAAACTTTGGGGTGGCTGTGTCTTTTTGATTTTAATTTCCCTAAGCTATAGGACCATAAGTGGAAGTGCCCTAGGCTCTGTTGCTTTGTTTTTTAGATGTTTCAGGAAACACCATACACCTCTCCCGAGTGGCTGTTGGCAATTTACATCCCGCCCATCAGCATAACACGGCTCCCAGTTCTCCATGGCCTGTCCTGCCTTTCTGGATTTTACACTTTTTTCAGATGGCCCTTTTGACCGGGGGGAAGTGAGACTTCATTGTAGTGCAGATTTCCTTTGCAAGCTTGCTTGGTTGGCCAAAAAGGGCGTATGCGTTTTTTCCTGAGGAAAAAACGCATACGCCCTTTTTGGCCAAGTGCATCATTGTGGACGTTCTGCCTCTTTTCCTATGCTTTAAATGCAATTCCAGTCTACCTCCTGAAATCGGTTTCCTGCAATTCTGCCCCGCTTTCAAGTCCTCTTGGCAGCCTTACTTCAGTATATTTTTGGACGATAGCTGTCATTTATAACTCTGCAGGTTTGTGAATTACAGTGCCCCTGAGCTCCTTTCTTCAACTCGCTTTCTTGTGAGCTGGCCGCAACACCGCAGGATTGCTTCAGGCCCTAATCTGGTTCCGGCACGGCACGCTGAGCCTTTGGTTAATTCCTCTTCCTGGTGGGAAATGAGAGTTAAATTTGCCCGTCCAGACACCTCCAGCTAGTCTCTCATTGGTTCTCCCTATTCCTGTTCATCTTCCGCAGAAATTGCAAACTGGACCAAACAGGAGGTTAAAGGCACTGACTCTCCAAGTCGGGAGAGTGTTAGTAAAGCGTCTGGAATGTTGCACCCGAGTACCAGGGGACGAGAACTGAGACATATTGGAACACGTCTCCCGATCACACGGTTGATCATACTCTGGGTTCCACGTGCATGTTTTAGCTGAAGGAAGAATCCCTTAAACCTGGAGAGTTGAGACCCGTGGAATGGGTACCATGCAATATGACTTCAAAGGGTCTTCATTTGCTCACCGAACCTCTCCAATCCTATCACTGCTGCGTTTATGCCCCTGTACACACGCTTGATTTTCTTTCAGAGACATAGCAGTGCATAGGTTTTAAGATACTTACTAGTCAGGTACATTCTTAGGCGTTTAATATGGGGTGTTGAGTCCATTTCGTTGAGCAAGGAGTAGTTCTTGTCTATTCTATATTTGGCTTAAGGAACTTTATCTGTGCTCATTTCAATCTCTGGTTTTATGCAGCACCCCAACTCACCTTTCCCCTTAAGCAAGCATAAGTTGGTTTTCTAAATTTGAGACCCTGTTCTGTTTTGTAATCCAGTTCCTGTGTAGCCAAGTTTACATTCCGTGTATTAGTGATATCTTATGATGTTTCTTTTTCTGTGTGACTTATTTCAGTTAGAATCATCATACCTGAATCCACTCATTATGCTGCTACGGGCCTGATGACATAGATTTCATTGCTGAGTGATATTGCATTGTACGTAAGTACCACAACTTCTTTATCCATTTTTCACTTTCTGCGATATTGAACTTGTACTGTAAACGAGGTTCTTGTAAACAGAGCCGTCCCAAACTTTGGGGTGGCTGTGTCTTTTTGATTTTAATTTCCCTAAGCTATAGGACCATAAGTGGAAGTGCCCTAGGCTCTGTTGCTTTGTTTTTTAGATGTTTCAGGAAACACCATACACCTCTCCGGAGTGGCTCTTGGCAATTTACATCCCGCCCATCAGCATAACAAGGCTCCCAGTTCTCCATGGCCTGTCCTGCCTTTCTGGATTTTACACTTTTTTGAGATGGCCCTTTTGACCGGGGGGAAGTGAGACTTCATTGTAGTGCAGATTTCCTTTGCAAGCTTGCTTGGTTGGCCAAAAAGGGCGTATGCGTTTTTTCCTGAATATATTCAGGAAAAAACGCATACGCCCTTTTTGGCCAAGTGCATCATTGTGGACGTTCTGCCTCTTTTCCTATGCTTTAAATGCAATTCCAGTCTACCTCCTGAAATCGGTTTCCTGCAATTCTGCCCCGCTTTCAAGTCCTCTTGGCAGCCTTACTTCAGTATATTTTTGGACGATAGCTGTCATTTATAACTCTGCAGGTTTGTGAATTACAGTGCCCCTGAGCTCCTTTCTTCAACTCGCTTTCTTGTGAGCTGGCCGCAACACCGCAGGATTGCTTCAGGCCCTAATCTGGTTCCGGCACGGCACGCTGAGCCTTTGGTTAATTCCTCTTCCTGGTGGGAAATGAGAGTTAAATTTGCCCGTCCAGACACCTCCAGCTAGTCTCTCATTGGTTCTCCCTATTCCTGTTCATCTTCCGCAGAAATTGCAAACTGGGCTAAACAGGAGGTTAAAGGCACTGACTCTCCAAGTCGTGAGAGTGTTAGTAAAGCGTCTGGAATGTTGCACCCGAGTACCAGGGGACGAGAACTGAGACATATTAGAACACGTCTCCCGATCACACGGTTGATCATACTCTGGGTTCCACGTGCATGTTTTAGCTGAAGGAAGAATCCCTTAAACCTGGAGAGTTGAGACCCGTGGAATGGGTACCATGCAATATGACTTCAAAGGGTCTTCATTTGCTCACCGAACCTCTCCAATCCTATCACTGCTGCGTTTATGCCCCTGTACACATGCTTGATTTTCTTTCAGAGACATAGCAGTGCATAGGTTTTAAGATACTTACTAGTCAGGTACATTCTTAGGCATTTAATATGGGGTGTTGAGTCCATTTCGTTGAGCAAGGAGTAGTTCTTGTCTATTCTATATTTGGCTTAAGGAACTTTATCTGTGCTCATTTCAATCTCTGGTTTTATGCAGCACCCCAACTCACCTTTCCCCTTAAGCAAGCATAAGTTGGTTTTCTAAATTTGAGACCCTGTTCTGTTTTGTAATCCAGTTCCTGTGTAGCCAAGTTTACATTCCGTGTATTAGTGATATCTTATGATGTTTCTTTTTCTGTGTGACTTATTTCAGTTAGAATCATCATACCTGAATCCACTCATTATGCTGCTACGATCCTGATGACATAGATTTCATTGCTGAGTGATATTGCATTGTACGTAAGTACCACAACTTCTTTATCCATTTTTCACTTTCTGCGATATTGAACTTGTACCGTAAATGAGGTTCTTGTAAACAGAGCCGTCCCAAACTTTGGGGTGGCTGTGTCTTTTTGATTTTAATTTCCCTAAGCTATAGGACCATAAGTGGAAGTGCCCTAGGCTCTGTTGCTTTGTTTTTTAGATGTTTCAGGAAACACCATACACCTCTCCCGAGTGGCTGTTGGCAATTTACATCCCGCCCATCAGCATAACAAGGCTCCCAGTTCTCCATGGCCTGTCCTGCCTTTCTGGATTTTACACTTTTTTCAGATGGCCCTTTTGACCGGGGGGAAGTGAGACTTCATTGTAGTGCAGATTTCCTTTGCAAGCTTGCTTGGTTGGCCAAAAAGGGCGTATGCGTTTTTTCCTGAATATATTCAGGAAAAAATGCATATGCCCTTTTTGGCCAAGCGCATCATTGTGGACGTTCTGCCTCTTTTCCTATGCTTTAAATGCAATTCCAGTCTACCTCCTGAAATCGGTTTCCTGCAATTCTGCCCCGCTTTCAAGTCCTCTTGGCAGCCTTACTTCAGTATATTTTTGGACGATAGCTGTCATTTATAACTCTGCAGGTTTGTGAATTACAGTGCCCCTGAGCTCCTTTCTTCAACTCGCTTTCTTGTGAGCTGGCCGCAACACCGCAGGATTGCTTCAGGCCCTATTCTGGTTCCGGCACGGCACGCTGAGCTTTTGGTTAATTCCTCTTCCTGGTGGGAAATGAGAGTTCAATTTGCCCGTCCAGACACCTCCAGCTAGTCTCTCATTGGTTCTCCCTATTCCTGTTCATCTTCCGCAGAAATTGCAAACTGGGCCAAACAGGAGGTTAAAGGCACTGACTCTCCAAGTCGGGAGAGTGTTAGTAAAGCGTCTGGAATGTTGCACCCGAGTACCAGGGGACGAGAACTGAGACATATTGGAACACGTCTCCCGATCACACGGTTGATCATACTCTGGGTTCCACGTGCATGTTTTAGCTGAAGGAAGAATCCCTTAAACCTGGAGAGTTGAGACCCGTGGAATGGGTACCATGCAATATGACTTCAAAGGGTCTTCATTTGCTCACCGAACCTCTCCAATCCTATCACTGCTGCGTTTATGCCCCTGTACACATGCTTGATTTTCTTTCAGAGACATAGCAGTGCATAGGTTTTAAGATACTTACTAGTCAGGTACATTCTTAGGCATTTAATATGGGGTGTTGAGTCCATTTCGTTGAGCAAGGAGTAGTTCTTGTCTATTCTATATTTGGCTTAAGGAACTTTATCTGTGCTCATTTCAATCTCTGGTTTTATGCAGCACCCCAACTCACCTTTCCCCTTAAGCAAGCATAAGTTGGTTTTCTAAATTTGAGACCCTGTTCTGTTTTGTAATCCAGTTCCTGTGTAGCCAAGTTTACATTCCGTGTATTAGTGATATCTTATGATGTTTCTTTTTCTGTGTGACTTATTTCAGTTAGAATCATCATACCTGAATCCACTCATTATGCTGCTACGGGCCTGATGACATAGATTTCATTGCTGAGTGATATTGCATTGTACGTAAGTACCACAACTTCTTTATCCATTTTTCACTTTCTGCGATATTGAACTTGTACCGTAAACGAGGTTCTTGTAAACAGAGCCGTCCCAAACTTTGGGGTGGCTGTGTCTTTTTGATTTTAATTTCCCTAAGCTATAGGACCATAAGTGGAAGTGCCCTAGGCTCTGTTGCTTTGTTTTTTAGATGTTTCAGGAAACACCATACACCTCTCCCGAGTGGCTGTTGGCAATTTACATCCCGCCCATCAGCATAACAAGGCTCCCAGTTCTCCATGGCCTGTCCTGCCTTTCTGGATTTTACACTTTTTTCAGATGGCCCTTTTGACCGGGGGGAAGTGAGACTTCATTGTAGTGCAGATTTCCTTTGCAAGCTTGCTTGGTTGGCCAAAAAGGGCGTATGCGTTTTTTCCTGAATATATTCAGGGAAAAACGCATACGCCCTTTTTGGCCAAGTGCATCATTGTGGACGTTCTGCCTCTTTTCCTATGCTTTAAATGCAATTCCAGTCTACCTCCTGAAATCGGTTTCCTGCAATTCTGCCCCGCTTTCAAGTCCTCTTGGCAGCCTTACTTCAGTATATTTTTGGACGATAGCTGTCATTTATAACTCTGCAGGTTTGTGAATTACAGTGCCCCTGAGCTCCTTTCTTCAACTCGCTTTCTTGTGAGCTGGCCGCAACACCGCAGGATTGCTTCAGGCCCTAATCTGGTTCCGGCATGGCACGCTGAGCCTTTGGTTAATTCCTCTTCCTGGTGGGAAATGAGAGTTAAATTTGCCCGTCCAGACACCTCCAGCTAGTCTCTCATTGGTTCTCCTATTCCTGTTCATCTTCCGCAGAAATTGCAAACTGGGCCAAACAGGAGGTTAAAGGCACTGACTCTCCAAGTCGGGAGAGTGTTAGTAAAGCGTCTGGAATGTTGCACCCGAGTACCAGGGGACGAGAACTGAGACATATTGGAACACGTCTCCCGATCACACGGTTGATCATACTCTGGGTTCCACATGCATGTTTAAGCTGAAGGAAGAATCCCTTAAACCTGGAGAGTTGAGACCCGTGGAATGGGTACCATGCAATATGACTTCAAAGGGTCTTCATTTGCTCACCGAACCTCTCCAATCCTATCACTGCTGCGTTTATGCCCCTGTACACACGCTTGATTCTCTTTCAGAGACATAGCAATCCATAGGTTTTAAGATACTTACTAGTCAGGTACATTCTTAGGCGTTTAATATGGGGTGTTGAGTCCACTTTGTTGAGCAAGGAGTAGCTCTTGTCTATTCCATATTTGGCTTAAGGAACTTTATCTGTGTTCATTTCAATCTCTGGTTTTATGCAGCACCCCAACTCACCTTTCCCCTTAAGCAAGCATAAGTTGGTTTTCTAAATTTGAGACCCTGTTCTGTTTTGTAATCCAGTTCCTGTGTAGCCAAGTTTACATCCCGTGTATTAGTGATATCTTATGATGTTTCTTTTTCTGTGTGACTTATTTCAGTTAGAATCATCATACCTGAATCCACTCATTATGCTGGTACGGGCCTGATGACATAGATTTCATTGCTGAGTGATATTGCATTGTACGTAAGTACCACAACTTCTTTATCCATTTTTCACTTTCTGCGATATTGAACTTGTACCGTAAACGAGGTTCTTGTAAACAGAGCCGTCCCAAACTTTGGGGTGGCTGTGTCTTTTTGATTTTAATTTCCCTAAGCTATAGGACCATAAGTGGAAGTGCCCTAGGCTCTGTTGCTTTGTTTTTTAGATGTTTCAGGAAACACCATACACCTCTCCCAAGTGGCTCTTGGCAATTGACATCCCGCCCATCAGCATAACAAGGCTCCCAGTTCTCCATGGCCTGTCCTACCTTTCTGGATTTTACACTTTTTCAGATGGCCCTTTTGACCGGGGGGAAGTGAGACTTCATTGTAGTGCAGATTTCCTTTGCAAGCTTGCTTGGTTGGCCGAAAAGGGCGTATGCGTTTTTTCCTGAATATATTCAGGATAAAACGCATACACCCTTTTTGGCCAAGTGCATCATTGTGGACGTTCTGCCTCTTTTCCTATGCTTTAAATGCAATTCCTGTCTACCTCCTGAAATCGGTTTCCTGCAATTCTGCCCCGCTTTCAAGTCCTCTTGGCAGCCTTACTTCAGTATATTTTTGGACGATAGCTGTCATTTATAACTCTGCAGGTTTGTGAATTACAGTGCCCCTGAGCTCCTTTCTTCAACTCGCTTTCTTGTGAGCTGGCCGCAACACCGCAGGATTGCTTCAGGCCCTAATCTGGTTCCGGCACGGCACGCTGAGCCTTTGGTTAATTCCTCTTCCTGGTGGGAAATGAGAGTTAAATTTGCCCGTCCAGACACCTCCAGCTAGTCTCTCATTGGTTCTCCCTATTCCTGTTCATCTTCCTCAGAAATTGCAAATGGGCCAAACAGGAGGATAAAGGAACTGACTCTCCAAGTCGGGAGAGTGTTACTAAAGCGTGTGGAATGTTGCACCCGAGTACCAGGGGACGAGAACTGAGACATATTGGAACACGTCTCCCGATCACACGGTTGATCATACTCTGGGTTCCACGTGCATGTTTTACCTGAAGGCAGAATCCCTTAAACCTGGAGAGTTGAGACCCGTGGAATGGGTACCATGCAATATGACTTCAAAGGGTCTTCATTTGCTCACCGAACCTCTCCAATCCTATCACTGCTGCGTTTATGCCCCTGTACACATGCTTGATTTTCTTTCAGAGACATAGCAGTGCATAGGTTTTAAGATACTTACTAGTCAGGTACATTCTTAGGCATTTAATATGGGGTGTTGAGTCCATTTCGTTGAGCAAGGAGTAGTTCTTGTCTATTCCATATTTGGCTTAAGGAACTTTATCTGTGCTCATTTCAATCTCTGGTTTTATGCAGCACCCCAACTCACCTTTCCCCTTAAGCAAGCATAAGTTGGTTTTCTAAATTTGAGACCCTGTTCTGTTTTGTAATCCAGTTCCTGTGTAGCCAAGTTTACATTCCGTGTATTAGTGATATCTTATGATGTTTCTTTTTCTGTGTGACTTATTTCAGTTAGAATCATCATACCTGAATCCACTCATTATGCTGCTACGGGCCTGATGACATAGATTTCATTGCTGAGTGATATTGCATTGTACGTAAGTACCACAACTTCTTTATCCATTTTTCACTTTCTGCGATATTGAACTTGTACCGTAAACGAGGTTCTTGTAAACAGAGCCGTCCCAAACTTTGGGGTGGCTGTGTCTTTTTGATTTTAATTTCCCTAAGATATAGGACCATAAGTGGAAGTGCCCTAGGCTCTGTTGCTTTGTTTTTTAGATGTTTCAGGAAACACCATACACCTCTCCCGAGTGGCTGTTGGCAATTTACATCCCGCCCATCAGCATAACAAGGCTCCCAGTTCTCCATGGCCTGTCCTGCCTTTCTGGATTTTACACTTTTTTCAGATGGCCCTTTTGACCGGGGGGAAGTGAGACTTCATTGTAGTGCAGATTTCCTTTGCAAGCTTGCTTGGTTGGCCAAAAAGGGCGTATGCGTTTTTTCCTGAATATATTCAGGAAAAAACGCATACGCCCTTTTTGGCCAAGTGCATCATTGTGGACGTTCTGCCTCTTTTCCTATGCTTTAAATGCAATTCCAGTCTACCTCCTGAAATCGGTTTCCTGCAATTCTGCCCCGCTTTCAAGTCCTCTTGGCAGCCTTACTTCAGTATATTTTTGGACGATAGCTGTCATTTATAACTCTGCAGGTTTGTGAATTACAGTGCCCCTGAGCTCCTTTCTTCAACTCGCTTTCTTGTGAGCTGGCCGCAACACCGCAGGATTGCTTCAGGCCCTATTCTGGTTCCGGCACGGCACGCTGAGCCTTTGGTTAATTCCTCTTCCTGGTGGGAAATGAGAGTTAAATTTGCCCGTCCAGACACCTCCAGCTAGTCTCTCATTGGTTCTCCCTATTCCTGTTCATCTTCCACAGAAATTGCAAACTGGGCCAAACAGGAGGTTAAAGGCACTGACTCTCCAAGTCGGGAGAGTGTTAGTAAAGCGTCTGGAATGTTGCACCCGAGTACCAGGGGACGAGAACTGAGACATATTGGAACACGTCTCCCGATCACACGGTTGATCATACTCTGGGTTCCACGTGCATGTTTTAGCTGAAGGAAGAATCCCTTAAACCTGGAGAGTTGAGACCCGTGGAATGGGTACCATGCAATATGACTTCAAAGGGTCTTCATTTGCTCACCGAACCTCTCCAATCCTATCACTGCTGCGTTTATGCCCCTGTACACATGCTTGATTTTCTTTCAGAGACATAGCAGTGCATAGGTTTTAAGATACTTACTAGTCAGGTACATTCTTAGGCATTTAATATGGGGTGTTGAGTCCATTTCGTTGAGCAAGGAGTAGTTCTTGTCTATTCTATATTTGGCTTAAGGAACTTTATCTGTGCTCATTTCAATCTCTGGTTTTATGCAGCACCCCAACTCAACTTTCCCCTTAAGCAAGCATAAGTTAGTTTTCTAAATTTGAGACCCTGTTCTGTTTTGTAATCCAGTTCCTGTGTATCCAAGTTTACATCCCGTGTATTAGTGATATCTTATGATGTTTCTTTTTCTGTGTGACTTATTTCAGTTAGAATCATCATACCTGAATCCACTCATTATGCTGCTACGGGCCTGATGACATAGATTTCATTGCTGAGTGATATTGCATTGTACGTAAGTACCACAACTTCTTTATCCATTTTTCACTTTCTGCGATATTGAACTTGTACCGTAAACGAGGTTCTTGTAAACAGAGCCGTCCCAAACTTTGGGGTGGCTGTGTCTTTTTGATTTTAATTTCCCTAAGCTATAGGACCATAAGTGGAAGTGCCCTAGGCTCTGTTGCTTTGTTTTTTAGATGTTTCAGGAAACACCATACACCTCTCCCGAGTGGCTCTTGGCAATTGACATCCCGCCCATCAGCATAACAAGGCTCCCAGTTCTCCATGGCCTGTCCTGCCTTTCTGGATTTTACACTTTTTCAGATGGCCCTTTTGACCGGGGGGAAGTGAGACTTCATTGTAGTGCAGATTTCCTTTGCAAGCTTGCTTGGTTGGCCAAAAAGGGCGTATGCGTTTTTTCCTGAATATATTCAGGATAAAACGCATACGCCCTTTTTGGCCAAGCGCATCATTGTGGACGTTCTGCCTCTTTTCCTATGCTTTAAATGCAATTCCAGTCTACCTCCTGAAATCGGTTTCCTGCAATTCTGCCCCGCTTTCAAGTCCTCTTGGCAGCCTTACTTCAGTATATTTTTGGACGATAGCTGTCATTTATAACTCTGCAGGTTTGTGAATTACAGTGCCCCTGAGCTCCTTTCTTCAACTCGCTTTCTTGTGAGCTGGCCGCAACACCGCAGGATTGCTTCAGGCCCTAATCTGGTTCCGGCACGGCACGCTGAGCCTTTGGTTAATTCCTCTTCCTGGTGGGAAATGAGAGTTAAATTTGCCCATCCAGACACCTCTAGCTAGTCTCTCATTGGTTCTCCCTTTTCCTGTTCATCTTCCGCAGAAATTGCAAACTGGACCAAACAGGAGGTTAAAGGCACTGACTCTCCAAGTCGGGAGAGTGTTAGTAAAGCGTCTGGAATGTTGCACCCGAGTACCAGGGGATGAGAACTGAGACATATTGGAACACGTCTCCCGATCACACGGTTGATCATACTCTGGGTTCCACGTGCATGTTTTAGCTGAAGGAAGAATCCCTTAAACCTGGAGAGTTGAGACCCGTGGAATGGGTACCATGCAATATGACTTCAAAGGGTCTTCATTTGCTCACCGAACCTCTCCAATCCTATCACTGCTGCGTTTATGCCCCTGTACACACGCTTGATTTTCTTTCAGAGACATAGCAATCCATAGGTTTTAAGATACTTACTAGTCAGGTACATTCTTAGGCGTTTAATATGGGGTGTTGAGTCCATTTCGTTGAGCAAGGAGTAGCTCTTGTCTATTCCATATTTGGCTTAAGGAACTTTATCTGTGCTCATTTCAAACTCTGGTTTTATGCAGCACCCCAACTCACCTTTCCCCTTAAGCAAGCATAAGTTGGTTTTCTAAATTTGAGACCCTGTTCTGTTTTGTAATCCAGTTCCTGTGTAGCCAAGTTTACATTCGGTGTATTAGTGACATCTTATGATGTTTCTTTTTCTGTGTGACTTATTTCAGTTAGAATCATCATACCTGAATCCACTCATTATCCTGCTACGGGCCTGATGACATAGATTTCATTGCTGAGTGATATTGCATTGTACGTAAGTACCACAACTTCTTTATCCATTTTTCACTTTCTGCGATATTGAACTTGTACCGTAAACGAGGTTCTTGTAAACAGAGCCGTCCCAAACTTTGGGGTGGCTGTGTCTTTTTGATTTTAATTTCCCTAAGCTATAGGACCATAAGTGGAAGTGCCCTAGGCTCTGTTGCTTTGTTTTTTAGATGTTTCAGGAAACACCATACACCTCTCCCAAGTGGCTCTTGGCAATTGACATCCCGCCCATCAGCATAACAAGGCTCCCAGTTCTCCATGGCCTGTCCTACCTTTCTGGATTTTACACTTTTTCAGATGGCCCTTTTGACCGGGGGGAAGTGAGACTTCATTGTAGTGCAGATTTCCTTTGCAAGCTTGCTTGGTTGGCCGAAAAGGGCGTATGCGTTTTTTCCTGAATATATTCAGGATAAAACGCATACACCCTTTTTGGCCAAGTGCATCATTGTGGACGTTCTGCCTCTTTTCCTATGCTTTAAATGCAATTCCAGTCTACCTCCTGAAATCGGTTTCCTGCAATTCTGCCCCGCTTTCAAGTCCTCTTGGCAGCCTTACTTCAGTATATTTTTGGACGATAGCTGTCATTTATAACTCTGCAGGTTTGTGAATTACAGTGCCCCTGAGCTCCTTTCTTCAACTCGCTTTCTTGTGAGCTGGCCGCAACACCGCAGGATTGCTTCAGGCCCTATTCTGGTTCCGGCACGGCACGCTGAGCTTTTGGTTAATTCCTCTTCCTGGTGGGAAATGAGAGTTAAATTTGCCCGTCCAGACACCTCCAGCTAGTCTCTCATTGGTTCTCCCTATTCCTGTTCATCTTCCTCAGAAATTGCAAACTGGGCCAAACAGGAGGATAAAGGAACTGACTCTCCAAGTCGGGAGAGTGTTACTAAAGCGTGTGGAATGTTGCACCCGAGTACCAGGGGACGAGAACTGAGACATATTGGAACACGTCTCCCGATCACACGGTTGATCATACTCTGGGTTCCACGTGCATGTTTTACCTGAAGGCAGAATCCCTTAAAACTGGAGAGTTGAGACCCGTGGAATGGGTACCATGCAATATGACTTCAAAGGGTCTTCATTTGCTCACCGAACCTCTCCAATCCTATCACTGCTGCGTTTATGCCCCTGTACACATGCTTGATTTTCTTTCAGAGACATAGCAGTGCATAGGTTTTAAGATACTTACTAGTCAGGTACATTCTTAGGCATTTAATATGGGGTGTTGAGTCCATTTCGTTGAGCAAGGAGTAGTTCTTGTCTATTCCATATTTGGCTTAAGGAACTTTATCTGTGCTCATTTCAATCTCTGGTTTTATGCAGCACCCCAACTCACCTTTCCCCTTAAGCAAGCATAAGTTGGTTTTCTAAATTTGAGACCCTGTTCTGTTTTGTAATCCAGTTCCTGTGTAGCCAAGTTTACATTCCGTGTATTAGTGATATCTTATGATGTTTCTTTTTCTGTGTGACTTATTTCAGTTAGAATCATCATACCTGAATCCACTCATTATGCTGCTACGGGCCTGATGACATAGATTTCATTGCTGAGTGATATTGCATTGTACGTAAGTACCACAACTTCTTTATCCATTTTTCACTTTCTGCGATATTGAACTTGTACCGTAAACGAGGTTCTTGTAAACAGAGCCGTCCCAAACTTTGGGGTGGCTGTGTCTTTTTGATTTTAATTTCCCTAAGCTATAGGACCATAAGTGGAAGTGCCCTAGGCTCTGTTGCTTTGTTTTTTAGATGTTTCAGGAAACACCATACACCTCTCCCGAGTGGCTGTTGGCAATTTACATCCCGCCCATCAGCATAACAAGGCTCCCAGTTCTCCATGGCCTGTCCTGCCTTTCTGGATTTTACACTTTTTTCAGATGGCCCTTTGACCGGGGGGAAGTGAGACTTCATTGTAGTGCAGATTTCCTTTGCAAGCTTGCTTGGTTGGCCAAAAAGGGCATATGCGTTTTTTCCTGAATATATTCAGGAAAAAACGCATACGCCCTTTTTGGCCAAGTGCATCATTGTGGACGTTCTGCCTCTTTTCCTATGCTTTAAATGCAATTCCAGTCTACCTCCTGAAATCGGTTTCCTGCAATTCTGCCCCGCTTTCAAGTCCTCTTGGCAGCCTTACTTCAGTATATTTTTGGACGATAGCTGTCATTTATAACTCTGCAGGTTTGTGAATTACAGTGCCCCTGAGCTCCTTTCTTCAACTCGCTTTCTTGTGAGCTGGCCGCAACACCGCAGGATTGCTTCAGGCCCTAATCTGGTTCCGGCACGGCACGCTGAGCCTTTGGTTAATTCCTCTTCCTGGTGGGAAATGAGAGTTAAATTTGCCCGTCCAGACACCTCCAGCTAGTCTCTCATTGGTTCTCCCTATTCCTGTTCATCTTCCGCAGAAATTGCAAACTGGGCCAAACAGGAGGTTAAAGGCACTGACTCTCCAAGTCGGGAGAGTGTTAGTAAAGCGTCTGGAATGTTGCACCCGAGTACCAGGGGACGAGAACTGAGACATATTGGAACACGTCTCCCGATCACACGGTTGATCATACTCTGGGTTCCACGTGCATGTTTTAGCTGAAGGAAGAATCCCTTAAACCTGGAGAGTTGAGACCCGTGGAATGGGTACCATGCAATATGACTTCAAAGGGTCTTCATTTGCTCACCGAACCTCTCCAATCCTATCACTGCTGCGTTTATGCCCCTGTACACATGCTTGATTTTCTTTCAGAGACATAGCAGTGCATAGGTTTTAAGATACTTACTAGTCAGGTACATTCTTAGGCATTTAATATGGGGTGTTGAGTCCATTTCGTTGAGCAAGGAGTAGTTCTTGTCTATTCTATATTTGGCTTAAGGAACTTTATCTGTGCTCATTTCAATCTCTGGTTTGATGCAGCACCCCAACTCACCTTTCCCCTTAAGCAAGCATAAGTTGGTTTTCTAAATTTGAGACCCTGTTCTGTTTTGTAATCCAGTTCCTGTGTAGCCAAGTTTACATTCCGTGTATTAGTGATATCTTATGATGTTTCTTTTTCTGTGTGACTTATTTCAGTTAGAATCATCATACCTGAATCCACTCATTATGCTGCTACGGGCCTGATGACATAGATTTCATTGCTGAGTGATATTGCATTGTACGTAAGTACCACAACTTCTTTATCCATTTTTCACTTTCTGCGATATTGAACTTGTACCGTAAACGAGGTTCTTGTAAACAGAGCCGTCCCAAACTTTGGGGTGGCTGTGTCTTTTTGATTTTAATTTCCCTAAGCTATAGGACCATAAGTGGAAGTGCCCTAGGCTCTGTTGCTTTGTTTTTTAGATGTTTCAGGAAACACCATACACCTCTCCCGAGTGGCTCTTGGCAATTTACATCCCGCCCATCAGCATAACAAGGCTCCCAGTTCTCCATGGCCTGTCCTGCCTTTCTGGATTTTACACTTTTTTCAGATGGCCCTTTTGACCGGGGGGAAGTGAGACTTCATTGTAGTGCAGATTTCCTTTGCAAGCTTGCTTGGTTGGCCAAAAAGGGCGTATGCGTTTTTTCCTGAATATATTCAGGAAAAAACGCATACGCCCTTTTTGGCCAAGTGCATCATTGTGGACGTTCTGCCTCTTTTCCTATGCTTTAAATGCAATTCCAGTCTACCTCCTGAAATCGGTTTCCTGCAATTCTGCCCCGCTTTCAAGTCCTCTTGGCAGCCTTACTTCAGTATATTTTTGGACGATAGCTGTCATTTATAACTCTGCAGGTTTGTGAATTACAGTGCCCCTGAGCTCCTTTCTTCAACTCGCTTTCTTGTGAGCTGGCCGCAACACCGCAGGATTGCTTCAGGCCCTAATCTGGTTCCGGCACGGCACGCTGAGCCTTTGGTTAATTCCTCTTCCTGGTGGGAAATGAGAGTTAAATTTGCCCGTCCAGACACCTCCAGCTAGTCTCTCATTGGTTCTCCCTATTCCTGTTCATCTTCCGCAGAAATTGCAAACTGGGCCAAACAGGAGGTTAAAGGCACTGACTCTCCAAGTCGGGAGAGTGTTAGTAAAGCGTCTGGAATGTTGCACCCGAGTACCAGGGGACGAGAACTGAGACATATTGGAACACGTCTCCCGATCACACGGTTGATCATACTCTGGGTTCCACGTGCATGTTTTAGCTGAAGGAAGAATCCCTTAAACCTGGAGAGTTGAGACCCGTGGAATGGGTACCATGCAATATGACTTCAAAGGGTCTTCATTTGCTCACCGAACCTCTCCAATCCTATCACTGCTGCGTTTATGCCCCTGTACACATGCTTGATTTTCTTTCAGAGACATAGCAGTGCATAGGTTTTAAGATACTTACTAGTCAGGTACATTCTTAGGCATTTAATATGGGGTGTTGAGTCCATTTCGTTGAGCAAGGAGTAGTTCTTGTCTATTCTATATTTGGCTTAAGGAACTTTATCTGTGCTCATTTCAATCTCTGGTTTTATGCAGCACCCCAACTCACCTTTCCCCTTAAGCAAGCATAAGTTGGTTTTCTAAATTTGAGACCCTGTTCTGTTTTGTAATCCAGTTCCTGTGTAGCCAAGTTTACATTCCGTGTATTAGTGATATCTTATGATGTTTCTTTTTCTGTGTGACTTATTTCAGTTAGAATCATCATACCTGAATCCACTCATTATGCTGCTACGGGCCTGATGACATAGATTTCATTGCTGAGTGATATTGCATTGTACGTAAGTACCACAACTTCTTTATCCATTTTTCACTTTCTGCGATATTGAACTTGTACCGTAAACGAGGTTCTTGTAAACAGAGCCGTCCCAAACTTTGGGGTGGCTGTGTCTTTTTGATTTTAATTTCCCTAAGCTATAGGACCATAAGTGGAAGTGCCCTAGGCTCTGTTGCTTTGTTTTTTAGATGTTTCAGGAAACACCATACACCTCTCCCGAGTGGCTGTTGGCAATTTACATCCCGCCCATCAGCATAACAAGGCTCCCAGTTCTCCATGGCCTGTCCTGCCTTTCTGGATTTTACACTTTTTTCAGATGGCCCTTTTGACCGGGGGGAAGTGAGACTTCATTGTAGTGCAGATTTCCTTTGCAAGCTTGCTTGGTTGGCCAAAAAGGGCGTATGCGTTTTTTCCTGAATATATTCAGGGAAAAACGCATACGCCCTTTTTGGCCAAGTGCATCATTGTGGACGTTCTGCCTCTTTTCCTATGCTTTAAATGCAATTCCAGTCTACCTCCTGAAATCGGTTTCCTGCAATTCTGCCCCGCTTTCAAGTCCTCTTGGCAGCCTTACTTCAGTATATTTTTGGACGATAGCTGTCATTTATAACTCTGCAGGTTTGTGAATTACAGTGCCCCTGAGCTCCTTTCTTCAACTCGCTTTCTTGTGAGCTGGCCGCAACACCGCAGGATTGCTTCAGGCCCTAATCTGGTTCCGGCATGGCACGCTGAGCCTTTGGTTAATTCCTCTTCCTGGTGGGAAATGAGAGTTAAATTTGCCCGTCCAGACACCTCCAGCTAGTCTCTCATTGGTTCTCCTATTCCTGTTCATCTTCCGCAGAAATTGCAAACTGGGCCAAACAGGAGGTTAAAGGCACTGACTCTCCAAGTCGGGAGAGTGTTAGTAAAGCGTCTGGAATGTTGCACCCGAGTACCAGGGGACGAGAACTGAGACATATTGGAACACGTCTCCCGATCACACGGTTGATCATACTCTGGGTTCCACATGCATGTTTAAGCTGAAGGAAGAATCCCTTAAACCTGGAGAGTTGAGACCCGTGGAATGGGTACCATGCAATATGACTTCAAAGGGTCTTCATTTGCTCACCGAACCTCTCCAATCCTATCACTGCTGCGTTTATGCCCCTGTACACACGCTTGATTCTCTTTCAGAGACATAGCAATCCATAGGTTTTAAGATACTTACTAGTCAGGTACATTCTTAGGCGTTTAATATGGGGTGTTGAGTCCACTTTGTTGAGCAAGGAGTAGCTCTTGTCTATTCCATATTTGGCTTAAGGAACTTTATCTGTGTTCATTTCAATCTCTGGTTTTATGCAGCACCCCAACTCACCTTTCCCCTTAAGCAAGCATAAGTTGGTTTTCTAAATTTGAGACCCTGTTCTGTTTTGTAATCCAGTTCCTGTGTAGCCAAGTTTACATCCCGTGTATTAGTGATATCTTATGATGTTTCTTTTTCTGTGTGACTTATTTCAGTTAGAATCATCATACCTGAATCCACTCATTATGCTGGTACGGGCCTGATGACATAGATTTCATTGCTGAGTGATATTGCATTGTACGTAAGTACCACAACTTCTTTATCCATTTTTCACTTTCTGCGATATTGAACTTGTACCGTAAACGAGGTTCTTGTAAACAGAGCCGTCCCAAACTTTGGGGTGGCTGTGTCTTTTTGATTTTAATTTCCCTAAGCTATAGGACCATAAGTGGAAGTGCCCTAGGCTCTGTTGCTTTGTTTTTTAGATGTTTCAGGAAACACCATACACCTCTCCCAAGTGGCTCTTGGCAATTGACATCCCGCCCATCAGCATAACAAGGCTCCCAGTTCTCCATGGCCTGTCCTACCTTTCTGGATTTTACACTTTTTCAGATGGCCCTTTTGACCGGGGGGAAGTGAGACTTCATTGTAGTGCAGATTTCCTTTGCAAGCTTGCTTGGTTGGCCGAAAAGGGCGTATGCGTTTTTTCCTGAATATATTCAGGATAAAACGCATACACCCTTTTTGGCCAAGTGCATCATTGTGGACGTTCTGCCTCTTTTCCTATGCTTTAAATGCAATTCCTGTCTACCTCCTGAAATCGGTTTCCTGCAATTCTGCCCCGCTTTCAAGTCCTCTTGGCAGCCTTACTTCAGTATATTTTTGGACGATAGCTGTCATTTATAACTCTGCAGGTTTGTGAATTACAGTGCCCCTGAGCTCCTTTCTTCAACTCGCTTTCTTGTGAGCTGGCCGCAACACCGCAGGATTGCTTCAGGCCCTAATCTGGTTCCGGCACGGCACGCTGAGCCTTTGGTTAATTCCTCTTCCTGGTGGGAAATGAGAGTTAAATTTGCCCGTCCAGACACCTCCAGCTAGTCTCTCATTGGTTCTCCCTATTCCTGTTCATCTTCCTCAGAAATTGCAAATGGGCCAAACAGGAGGATAAAGGAACTGACTCTCCAAGTCGGGAGAGTGTTACTAAAGCGTGTGGAATGTTGCACCCGAGTACCAGGGGACGAGAACTGAGACATATTGGAACACGTCTCCCGATCACACGGTTGATCATACTCTGGGTTCCACGTGCATGTTTTACCTGAAGGCAGAATCCCTTAAACCTGGAGAGTTGAGACCCGTGGAATGGGTACCATGCAATATGACTTCAAAGGGTCTTCATTTGCTCACCGAACCTCTCCAATCCTATCACTGCTGCGTTTATGCCCCTGTACACATGCTTGATTTTCTTTCAGAGACATAGCAGTGCATAGGTTTTAAGATACTTACTAGTCAGGTACATTCTTAGGCATTTAATATGGGGTGTTGAGTCCATTTCGTTGAGCAAGGAGTAGTTCTTGTCTATTCCATATTTGGCTTAAGGAACTTTATCTGTGCTCATTTCAATCTCTGGTTTTATGCAGCACCCCAACTCACCTTTCCCCTTAAGCAAGCATAAGTTGGTTTTCTAAATTTGAGACCCTGTTCTGTTTTGTAATCCAGTTCCTGTGTAGCCAAGTTTACATTCCGTGTATTAGTGATATCTTATGATGTTTCTTTTTCTGTGTGACTTATTTCAGTTAGAATCATCATACCTGAATCCACTCATTATGCTGCTACGGGCCTGATGACATAGATTTCATTGCTGAGTGATATTGCATTGTACGTAAGTACCACAACTTCTTTATCCATTTTTCACTTTCTGCGATATTGAACTTGTACCGTAAACGAGGTTCTTGTAAACAGAGCCGTCCCAAACTTTGGGGTGGCTGTGTCTTTTTGATTTTAATTTCCCTAAGATATAGGACCATAAGTGGAAGTGCCCTAGGCTCTGTTGCTTTGTTTTTTAGATGTTTCAGGAAACACCATACACCTCTCCCGAGTGGCTGTTGGCAATTTACATCCCGCCCATCAGCATAACAAGGCTCCCAGTTCTCCATGGCCTGTCCTGCCTTTCTGGATTTTACACTTTTTTCAGATGGCCCTTTTGACCGGGGGGAAGTGAGACTTCATTGTAGTGCAGATTTCCTTTGCAAGCTTGCTTGGTTGGCCAAAAAGGGCGTATGCGTTTTTTCCTGAATATATTCAGGAAAAAACGCATACGCCCTTTTTGGCCAAGTGCATCATTGTGGACGTTCTGCCTCTTTTCCTATGCTTTAAATGCAATTCCAGTCTACCTCCTGAAATCGGTTTCCTGCAATTCTGCCCCGCTTTCAAGTCCTCTTGGCAGCCTTACTTCAGTATATTTTTGGACGATAGCTGTCATTTATAACTCTGCAGGTTTGTGAATTACAGTGCCCCTGAGCTCCTTTCTTCAACTCGCTTTCTTGTGAGCTGGCCGCAACACCGCAGGATTGCTTCAGGCCCTATTCTGGTTCCGGCACGGCACGCTGAGCCTTTGGTTAATTCCTCTTCCTGGTGGGAAATGAGAGTTAAATTTGCCCGTCCAGACACCTCCAGCTAGTCTCTCATTGGTTCTCCCTATTCCTGTTCATCTTCCACAGAAATTGCAAACTGGGCCAAACAGGAGGTTAAAGGCACTGACTCTCCAAGTCGGGAGAGTGTTAGTAAAGCGTCTGGAATGTTGCACCCGAGTACCAGGGGACGAGAACTGAGACATATTGGAACACGTCTCCCGATCACACGGTTGATCATACTCTGGGTTCCACGTGCATGTTTTAGCTGAAGGAAGAATCCCTTAAACCTGGAGAGTTGAGACCCGTGGAATGGGTACCATGCAATATGACTTCAAAGGGTCTTCATTTGCTCACCGAACCTCTCCAATCCTATCACTGCTGCGTTTATGCCCCTGTACACATGCTTGATTTTCTTTCAGAGACATAGCAGTGCATAGGTTTTAAGATACTTACTAGTCAGGTACATTCTTAGGCATTTAATATGGGGTGTTGAGTCCATTTCGTTGAGCAAGGAGTAGTTCTTGTCTATTCTATATTTGGCTTAAGGAACTTTATCTGTGCTCATTTCAATCTCTGGTTTTATGCAGCACCCCAACTCAACTTTCCCCTTAAGCAAGCATAAGTTAGTTTTCTAAATTTGAGACCCTGTTCTGTTTTGTAATCCAGTTCCTGTGTATCCAAGTTTACATCCCGTGTATTAGTGATATCTTATGATGTTTCTTTTTCTGTGTGACTTATTTCAGTTAGAATCATCATACCTGAATCCACTCATTATGCTGCTACGGGCCTGATGACATAGATTTCATTGCTGAGTGATATTGCATTGTACGTAAGTACCACAACTTCTTTATCCATTTTTCACTTTCTGCGATATTGAACTTGTACCGTAAACGAGGTTCTTGTAAACAGAGCCGTCCCAAACTTTGGGGTGGCTGTGTCTTTTTGATTTTAATTTCCCTAAGCTATAGGACCATAAGTGGAAGTGCCCTAGGCTCTGTTGCTTTGTTTTTTAGATGTTTCAGGAAACACCATACACCTCTCCCGAGTGGCTCTTGGCAATTGACATCCCGCCCATCAGCATAACAAGGCTCCCAGTTCTCCATGGCCTGTCCTGCCTTTCTGGATTTTACACTTTTTCAGATGGCCCTTTTGACCGGGGGGAAGTGAGACTTCATTGTAGTGCAGATTTCCTTTGCAAGCTTGCTTGGTTGGCCAAAAAGGGCGTATGCGTTTTTTCCTGAATATATTCAGGATAAAACGCATACGCCCTTTTTGGCCAAGCGCATCATTGTGGACGTTCTGCCTCTTTTCCTATGCTTTAAATGCAATTCCAGTCTACCTCCTGAAATCGGTTTCCTGCAATTCTGCCCCGCTTTCAAGTCCTCTTGGCAGCCTTACTTCAGTATATTTTTGGACGATAGCTGTCATTTATAACTCTGCAGGTTTGTGAATTACAGTGCCCCTGAGCTCCTTTCTTCAACTCGCTTTCTTGTGAGCTGGCCGCAACACCGCAGGATTGCTTCAGGCCCTAATCTGGTTCCGGCACGGCACGCTGAGCCTTTGGTTAATTCCTCTTCCTGGTGGGAAATGAGAGTTAAATTTGCCCATCCAGACACCTCTAGCTAGTCTCTCATTGGTTCTCCCTTTTCCTGTTCATCTTCCGCAGAAATTGCAAACTGGACCAAACAGGAGGTTAAAGGCACTGACTCTCCAAGTCGGGAGAGTGTTAGTAAAGCGTCTGGAATGTTGCACCCGAGTACCAGGGGATGAGAACTGAGACATATTGGAACACGTCTCCCGATCACACGGTTGATCATACTCTGGGTTCCACGTGCATGTTTTAGCTGAAGGAAGAATCCCTTAAACCTGGAGAGTTGAGACCCGTGGAATGGGTACCATGCAATATGACTTCAAAGGGTCTTCATTTGCTCACCGAACCTCTCCAATCCTATCACTGCTGCGTTTATGCCCCTGTACACACGCTTGATTTTCTTTCAGAGACATAGCAATCCATAGGTTTTAAGATACTTACTAGTCAGGTACATTCTTAGGCGTTTAATATGGGGTGTTGAGTCCATTTCGTTGAGCAAGGAGTAGCTCTTGTCTATTCCATATTTGGCTTAAGGAACTTTATCTGTGCTCATTTCAAACTCTGGTTTTATGCAGCACCCCAACTCACCTTTCCCCTTAAGCAAGCATAAGTTGGTTTTCTAAATTTGAGACCCTGTTCTGTTTTGTAATCCAGTTCCTGTGTAGCCAAGTTTACATTCGGTGTATTAGTGACATCTTATGATGTTTCTTTTTCTGTGTGACTTATTTCAGTTAGAATCATCATACCTGAATCCACTCATTATCCTGCTACGGGCCTGATGACATAGATTTCATTGCTGAGTGATATTGCATTGTACGTAAGTACCACAACTTCTTTATCCATTTTTCACTTTCTGCGATATTGAACTTGTACCGTAAACGAGGTTCTTGTAAACAGAGCCGTCCCAAACTTTGGGGTGGCTGTGTCTTTTTGATTTTAATTTCCCTAAGCTATAGGACCATAAGTGGAAGTGCCCTAGGCTCTGTTGCTTTGTTTTTTAGATGTTTCAGGAAACACCATACACCTCTCCCAAGTGGCTCTTGGCAATTGACATCCCGCCCATCAGCATAACAAGGCTCCCAGTTCTCCATGGCCTGTCCTACCTTTCTGGATTTTACACTTTTTCAGATGGCCCTTTTGACCGGGGGGAAGTGAGACTTCATTGTAGTGCAGATTTCCTTTGCAAGCTTGCTTGGTTGGCCGAAAAGGGCGTATGCGTTTTTTCCTGAATATATTCAGGATAAAACGCATACACCCTTTTTGGCCAAGTGCATCATTGTGGACGTTCTGCCTCTTTTCCTATGCTTTAAATGCAATTCCAGTCTACCTCCTGAAATCGGTTTCCTGCAATTCTGCCCCGCTTTCAAGTCCTCTTGGCAGCCTTACTTCAGTATATTTTTGGACGATAGCTGTCATTTATAACTCTGCAGGTTTGTGAATTACAGTGCCCCTGAGCTCCTTTCTTCAACTCGCTTTCTTGTGAGCTGGCCGCAACACCGCAGGATTGCTTCAGGCCCTATTCTGGTTCCGGCACGGCACGCTGAGCTTTTGGTTAATTCCTCTTCCTGGTGGGAAATGAGAGTTAAATTTGCCCGTCCAGACACCTCCAGCTAGTCTCTCATTGGTTCTCCCTATTCCTGTTCATCTTCCTCAGAAATTGCAAACTGGGCCAAACAGGAGGATAAAGGAACTGACTCTCCAAGTCGGGAGAGTGTTACTAAAGCGTGTGGAATGTTGCACCCGAGTACCAGGGGACGAGAACTGAGACATATTGGAACACGTCTCCCGATCACACGGTTGATCATACTCTGGGTTCCACGTGCATGTTTTACCTGAAGGCAGAATCCCTTAAAACTGGAGAGTTGAGACCCGTGGAATGGGTACCATGCAATATGACTTCAAAGGGTCTTCATTTGCTCACCGAACCTCTCCAATCCTATCACTGCTGCGTTTATGCCCCTGTACACATGCTTGATTTTCTTTCAGAGACATAGCAGTGCATAGGTTTTAAGATACTTACTAGTCAGGTACATTCTTAGGCATTTAATATGGGGTGTTGAGTCCATTTCGTTGAGCAAGGAGTAGTTCTTGTCTATTCCATATTTGGCTTAAGGAACTTTATCTGTGCTCATTTCAATCTCTGGTTTTATGCAGCACCCCAACTCACCTTTCCCCTTAAGCAAGCATAAGTTGGTTTTCTAAATTTGAGACCCTGTTCTGTTTTGTAATCCAGTTCCTGTGTAGCCAAGTTTACATTCCGTGTATTAGTGATATCTTATGATGTTTCTTTTTCTGTGTGACTTATTTCAGTTAGAATCATCATACCTGAATCCACTCATTATGCTGCTACGGGCCTGATGACATAGATTTCATTGCTGAGTGATATTGCATTGTACGTAAGTACCACAACTTCTTTATCCATTTTTCACTTTCTGCGATATTGAACTTGTACCGTAAACGAGGTTCTTGTAAACAGAGCCGTCCCAAACTTTGGGGTGGCTGTGTCTTTTTGATTTTAATTTCCCTAAGCTATAGGACCATAAGTGGAAGTGCCCTAGGCTCTGTTGCTTTGTTTTTTAGATGTTTCAGGAAACACCATACACCTCTCCCGAGTGGCTGTTGGCAATTTACATCCCGCCCATCAGCATAACAAGGCTCCCAGTTCTCCATGGCCTGTCCTGCCTTTCTGGATTTTACACTTTTTTCAGATGGCCCTTTTGACCGGGGGGAAGTGAGACTTCATTGTAGTGCAGATTTCCTTTGCAAGCTTGCTTGGTTGGCCAAAAAGGGCGTATGCGTTTTTTCCTGAATATATTCAGGAAAAAACGCATACGCCCTTTTTGGCCAAGTGCATCATTGTGGACGTTCTGCCTCTTTTCCTATGCTTTAAATGCAATTCCAGTCTACCTCCTGAAATCGGTTTCCTGCAATTCTGCCCCGCTTTCAAGTCCTCTTGGCAGCCTTACTTCAGTATATTTTTGGACGATAGCTGTCATTTATAACTCTGCAGGTTTGTGAATTACAGTGCCCCTGAGCTCCTTTCTTCAACTCGCTTTCTTGTGAGCTGGCCGCAACACCGCAGGATTGCTTCAGGCCCTAATCTGGTTCCGGCACGGCACGCTGAGCCTTTGGTTAATTCCTCTTCCTGGTGGGAAATGAGAGTTAAATTTGCCCGTCCAGACACCTCCAGCTAGTCTCTCATTGGTTCTCCCTATTCCTGTTCATCTTCCACAGAAATTGCAAACTGGGCCAAACAGGAGGTTAAAGGCACTGACTCTCCAAGTCGGGAGAGTGTTAGTAAAGCGTCTGGAATGTTGCACCCGAGTACCAGGGGACGAGAACTGAGACATATTGGAACACGTCTCCCGATCACACGGTTGATCATACTCTGGGTTCCACGTGCATGTTTTAGCTGAAGGCAGAATCCCTTAAACCTGGAGAGTTGAGACCCGTGGAATGGGTACCATGCAATATGACTTCAAAGGGTCTTCATTTGCTCACCGAACCTCTCCAATCCTATCACTGCTGCATTTATGCCCCTGTACACATGCTTGATTTTCTTTCAGAGACATAGCAGTGCATAGGTTTTAAGATACTTACTAGTCAGGTACATTCTTAGGCATTTAATATGGGGTGTTGAGTCCATTTCGTTGAGCAAGGAGTAGTTCTTGTCTATTCTATATTTGGCTTAAGGAACTTTATCTGTGCTCATTTCAATCTCTGGTTTTATGCAGCACCCCAACTCAACTTTCCCCTTAAGCAAGCATAAGTTAGTTTTCTAAATTTGAGACCCTGTTCTGTTTTGTAATCCAGTTCCTGTGTAGCCAAGTTTACATCCCGTGTATTAGTGATATCTTATGATGTTTCTTTTTCTGTGTGACTTATTTCAGTTAGAATCATCATACCTGAATCCACTCATTATGCTGCTACGGGCCTGATGACATAGATTTCATTGCTGAGTGATATTGCATTGTACGTAAGTACCACAACTTCTTTATCCATTTTTCACTTTCTGCGATATTGAACTTGTACCGTAAACGAGGTTCTTGTAAACAGAGCCGTCCCAAACTTTGGGGTGGCTGTGTCTTTTTGATTTTAATTTCCCTAAGCTATAGGACCATAAGTGGAAGTGCCCTAGGCTCTGTTGCTTTGTTTTTTAGATGTTTCAGGAAACACCATACACCTCTCCCGAGTGGCTCTTGGCAATTGACATCCCGCCCATCAGCATAACAAGGCTCCCAGTTCTCCATGGCCTGTCCTGCCTTTCTGGATTTTACACTTTTTCAGATGGCCCTTTTGACCGGGGGGAAGTGAGACTTCATTGTAGTGCAGATTTCCTTTGCAAGCTTGCTTGGTTGGCCAAAAAGGGCGTATGCGTTTTTTCCTGAATATATTCAGGATAAAACTCATACGCCCTTTTTGGCCAAGCGCATCATTGTGGACGTTCTGCCTCTTTTCCTATGCTTTAAATGCAATTCCAGTCTACCTCCTGAAATCGGTTTCCTGCAATTCTGCCCCGCTTTCAAGTCCTCTTGGCAGCCTTACTTCAGTATATTTTTGGACGATAGCTGTCATTTATAACTCTGCAGGTTTGTGAATTACAGTGCCCCTGAGCTCCTTTCTTCAACTCGCTTTCTTGTGAGCTGGCCGCAACACCGCAGGATTGCTTCAGGCCCTAATCTGGTTCCGGCACAGCACGCTGAGCCTTTGGTTAATTCCTCTTCCTGGTGGGAAATGAGAGTTAAATTTGCCCATCCAGACACCTCTAGCTAGTCTCTCATTGGTTCTCCCTTTTCCTGTTCATCTTCCGCAGAAATTGCAAACTGGACCAAACAGGAGGTTAAAGGCACTGACTCTCCAAGTCGGGAGAGTGTTAGTAAAGCGTCTGGAATGTTGCACCCGAGTACCAGGGGATGAGAACTGAGACATATTGGAACACGTCTCCCGATCACACGGTTGATCATACTCTGGGTTCCACGTGCATGTTTTAGCTGAAGGAAGAATCCCTTAAACCTGGAGAGTTGAGACCCGTGGAATGGGTACCATGCAATATGACTTCAAAGGGTCTTCATTTGCTCACCGAACCTCTCCAATCCTATCACTGCTGCGTTTATGCCCCTGTACACACGCTTGATTTTCTTTCAGAGACATAGCAATCCATAGGTTTTAAGATACTTACTAGTCAGGTACATTCTTAGGCGTTTAATATGGGGTGTTGAGTCCATTTCGTTGAGCAAGGAGTAGCTCTTGTCTATTCCATATTTGGCTTAAGGAACTTTATCTGTGCTCATTTCAAACTCTGGTTTTATGCAGCACCCCAACTCACCTTTCCCCTTAAGCAAGCATAAGTTGGTTTTCTAAATTTGAGACCCTGTTCTGTTTTGTAATCCAGTTCCTGTGTAGCCAAGTTTACATTCGGTGTATTAGTGACATCTTATGATGTTTCTTTTTCTGTGTGACTTATTTCAGTTAGAATCATCATACCTGAATCCACTCATTATGCTGCTACGGGCCTGATGACATAGATTTCATTGCTGAGTGATATTGCATTGTACGTAAGTGCCACAACTTCTTTATCCATTTTCCACTTTCTGCGATATTGAACTTGTACCGTAAACGAGGTTCTTGTAAACAGAGCCGTCCCAAACTTTGCGGTGGCTGAGTCTTTTTGATTTTAATTTCCCTATGCTATAGGACCATAAGTGGAAGTGCCCTAGGCTCTGTTGCTTTGTTTTTTAGATGTTTCAGGAAACACCATACACTTCTCCCGAGTTGCTCTTGGCAATTTACATCCCGCCCATCAGCATAACAAGGCTCCCAGTTCTCCATGGCCTGTCCTGCCTTTCTGGATTTTACACTTTTTTCAGATGGCCCATTTGACCTGGGGGAAGTGAGACTTCACTGTAGTGCAGATTTCCTTTGCAAGCTTGCTTGGTTGGCCAAAAAGGGCGTATGCGTTTTTTCCTGAATATATTCAGGAAAAAACGCATACGCCCTTTTTGGCCAAGTGCATCATTGAGGACGTTCTGCCTCTTTTCCTATGCTTTAAATGCAATTCCATTCTACCTCCTGAAATCGGTTTCCTGCAATTCTGCCCCGCTTTCAAGTCCTCTTGGCAGCCTTACTTCAGTATATTTTTGGACGATAGCTGTCATTTATAACTCTGCAGGTTTGTGAATTACAGTGCCCCTGAGCTCCTTTCTTCAACTCGCTTTCTTGTGAGCTGGCCGCAACACCGCAGGATTGCTTCAGGCCCTAATCTGGTTCTGGCACGGCACGCTGAGCCTTTGGTTAATTCCTCTTTCTGGTGGGAAATGAGAGTTAAATTTGCGCATCCAGACACCTCCAGCTAGTCTCTCATTGGTTTTCCCTATTCCTGTTCATCTTCCGCAGAAATGGCAAACTGGGCCAAACAGGAGGTTAAAGGCACTGACTCTCCAAGTCGGGAGAGTGTTAGTAAAGCGTGTGGAATGTTGCACCCGAGTACCAGGGGACGAGAACTGAGACATATTGGAACACGTCTCCCGATCACACGGTTGATCATACTCTGGGTTCCACATGCATGTTTAAGCTGAAGGAAGAATCCCTTAAACCTGGAGAGTTGAGACCCGTGGAATGGTTACCATGCAATATGACTTCAAAGGGTCTTCATTTGCTCACCGAACCTCTCCAATCCTATCACTGCTGCGTTTATGCCCCTGTACACACGCTTGATTCTCTTTCAGAGACATAGCAATCCATAGGTTTTAAGATACTTACTAGTCAGGTACATTCTTAGGCGTTTAATATGGGGTGTTGAGTCCACTTTGTTGAGCAAGGAGTAGCTCTTGTCTATTCCATATTTGGCTTAAGGAACTTTATCTGTGCTCATTTCAATCTCTGGTTTTATGCAGCACCCCAACTCACCTTTCCCCTTAAGCAAGCATAAGTTGGTTTTCTAAATTTGAGACCCTGTTCTGTTTTGTAATCCAGTTCCTGTGTAGCCAAGTTTACATTCCGTGTATTAGTGATATCTTATGATGTTTCTTTTTCTGTGTGACTTATTTCAGTTAGAATCATCATACCTGAATCCACTCATTATGCTGGTACGGGCCTGATGACATAGATTTCATTGCTGAGTGATATTGCATTGTACGTAAGTACCACAACTTCTTTATCCATTTTCCACTTTCTGCGGTATTGAACTTGTCCGTAAACGAGGTTCTTGTAAACAGAGCCGTCCCAAACTTTGCGGTGGCTGTGTCTTTTTGATTTTAATTTCCCTAAGCTATAGGACCATAAGTGGAAGTGCCCTAGGCTCTGTTGCTTTGTTTTTTAGGTATTTCAGGAAACACCATACACTTCTACAGAGTGGCTGTTGGCAATTTACATCCCGCCCATCAGCATAACAAGGCTCCCAGTTCTCCATGGCCTGTCCTGCCTTTCTGGATTTTACACTTTTTTCAGATGGCCCTTTTGACCGGGGGGAAGTGAGACTTCATTGTAGTGCAGATTTCCTTTGCAAGCTTGCTTGGTTGGCCAAAAAGGGCGTATGCGTTTTTTCCTGAATATATTCAGGAAAAAACGCATACGCCCTTTTTGGCCAAGTGCATCATTGTGGACGTTCTGCCTCTTTTCCTATGCTTTAAATGCAATTCCAGTCTACCTCCTGAAATCGGTTTCCTGCAATTCTGCCCCGCTTTCAAGTCCTCTTGGCAGCCTTACTTCAGTATATTTTTGACGATAGCTGTCATTTATAACTCTGCAGGTTTGTGAATTACAGTGCCCCTGAGCTCCTTTCTTCAACTCGCTTTCTTGTGAGCTGGCTGCAACACCGCAGGATTGCTTCAGGCCCTAATCTGGTTCCGGCATGGCATGCTTAGCCTTTGGTTAATTCCTCTTTCTGGTGGGAAATGAGAGTTAAATTTGCGCATCCAGACACCTCCAGCTAGTCTCTCATTGGTTTTCCCTATTCCTGTTCATCTTCCGCAGAAATTGCAAACTGGGCCAAACAGGAGGTTAAAGGCACTGACTCTCCAAGTCGGGAGAGTGTTAGTAAAGCGTCTGGAATGTTGCACCCGAGTACCAGGGGACGAGAACTGAGACATATTGGAACACGTCTCCCGATCACACGGTTGATCATACTCTGGGTTCCACATGCATGTTTTAGCTGAAGGAAGAATCCCTTAAACCTGGAGAGTTGAGACCCGTGGAATGGGAACCATGCAATATGACTTCAAACGGTCTTCATTTGCTCACCGAACCTCTCCAATCCTATCACTGCTGCGTTTATGCCCCTGTACACACGCTTGATTCTCTTTCAGAGACATAGCAATCCATAGGTTTTAAGATACTTACTAGTCAGGTACATTCTTAGGCGTTTAATATGGGGTGTTGTGTCCACTTCGTTGAGCAAGGAGTAGCTCTTGTCTATTCCATATTTGGCTTAAGGAACTTTATCTGTGCTCATTTCAATCTCTGGTTTGATGCAGCACCCCAACTCACCTTTCCCTTTAAGCAAGCATAAGTTGGTTTTTTAAATTTGAGACCCTGTTCTGTTTTGTAATCCAGTTCCTGTGTAGCCAAGTTTACATTCCGTGTATTAGTGATATCTTATGATGTTTCTTTTCCTGTGTGACTTATTTCAGTTAGAATCATCATACCTGAATCCACTCATTATGCTGCTACGGGCCTGATGACATAGATTTCATTGCTGAGTGATATTGCATTGTACGTAAGTACCACAACTTCTTTATCCATTTTCCACTTTCTGCGATATTGAACGTGTACCGTAAATGAGGTTCTTGTAAACAGAGCCATCCCAAACTTTGCGGTGGCTGTGTCTTTTTGATTTTAATTTCCCTAAGCTATAGGACCTTAAGTGGAAGTGCCCTAGGCTCCGCTGCTTTGTTTTTTAGAATTTTCAGGAAGCACCATACACTTCTTCCAAGTGGCTCTTGGCAATTTACATCCCGCCCATCAGCATAACAAGGCTCCCAGTTCTCCATGGCCTGTCCTGCCTTTCTGGATTTTACACTTTTTTCAGATGGCCCTTTTGACCGGGGGGAAGTGAGACTTCATTGTAGTGCAGATTTCCTTTGCAAGCTTGCTTGGTTGGCCAAAAAGGGCGTATGCGTTTTTTCCTGAATATATTCAGGAAAAAACGCATACGCCCTTTTTGGCCAAGTGCATCATTGTGGACGTTCTGCGTCTTTTCCTATGCTTTAAATGCAATTCCAGTCTACCTCCTGAAATCGGTTTCCTGCAATTCTGCCTTGCTTTCAATGCCTTTTCATAGCCTTACCTCAATATATTTTTTGAAAATAGTTGGCCTTTATAACTCTGCATGTTTTTGAATTGCAGTGGCCCTTAGCTCCATTTTTCAGCTCTTATTTTTGTGGTCTTGCCTCATAACCACATGATTCCTTCAGGCCCTATTCTTCTTCTGGAGCACCTTGCTGTGCCTTTGTTTTATTCTTCTTACTGATGTGAAATTAGAGTGACATATGCCCATTGAAACCGCTACAGCTAGTTTCTCACTGGTTTCCCCTATTCCCATTCATCCTCCGCACTAACTGCAGACTGTGTGATACCAGAACTTAAAGGCATTGACTCTCCATGTGGGGATATTGTTAGTAAAGTGGCTGGAATGTCGATCCGGAGCCCCAGGAGAGGAAAAATGAGGTGCGTTTTAGAAACCTTTCCCGATCATATGGTATACCAGTCGCTCAGTTTCCCAGGCATGGTTTAGCTGTAGGAAGATTCCCTTCAACCTGGAGTGTTGGGACCCTGGAATGAGTAGCATGAAGTATTGCATTAAACTTTTGGCAGTTGCTCACCAAAGCTCACCAATCCTCTCAGCCCCAAGTGTCCAGCCTTATGTCTTATCCAGCTGTGGGTTTATATGTGGTCAATCCAGGTTGCATCACAGCCCCTGAGCGAATTTTGTAAGAATTTTTCTCTCTTTCATTGTTTCTGCGTTTTGTTTTTAAAATTTATTTCTATAATGGGGTTTAGCTCACTTTCACTGCTGTGTTTGTGCTGCTCTGCACACACTTGATTCCCTTATGGAGATATATCAATACATGGGTTTTAAGATTCTTATTACTCAGATATATTTCTCTGCGGTGTATAGGGTGTGTTGAGGCCAGTTCATTGAGCAAGGTGTAGATCTTGTCTAATACCTATTTGGTTTATTGAACGGTATCTGTGCTAATTTTAAACTCTGGTTTTATGCATCACCCCACCTCTCCTTTCCCCTTAAGCTGACATAAGTGTGTTTTCTAAATGTGAGACACTGTTCTGTTCTGTAATTCATTTCTTGTGCAGCCATATTTACCCTCCCTCTATAAGTGATATCTTATGATATGTTTCTTTTTCTGTTTGACTTATTTCAAGTAGTATTATCGGACCTAAATCCACTCTTTATCCTTCTACTAGCCTTATTACATTGATTTCATGGTGAAGAGATATTCCATTGTACATAAGTACCACATCTTCTTTATCCATTGTTCTCTTTCCTGGGATATTTAAGGTGTACTGAAGTTGAGGTTCTTGTAAACAGAGTAGCCCTAAACTGTGGTGTGCTTGTGTCTTGTTGATTTTTAGACTTCCCTAGATATACTCCCATGATTGGAAGTGTCCTATGCTCTGTAGCTCTGTTTTTTAGATGATTTAGGAACCACCATACACTTCTCCAGAGTGGCTCTCGGCAGTTCACACACTGCCCATCAGCGTATAAAGGCTCCCTGTTCTCCATGGCCTGTCCTACATTTCTGGTTTTTACAATTTTTTAGGATGGCCCTTTTGACCGGTGGGAAATGAGACTTCTTTGTTGTGCACATTTGCATTGCTTGCTTGCTTCGTTGCCCATAAAGTGCGCATGCGTTTTTTCCTGGATATAATCAGGAAAAAACGCATACGCCCTTTTGGGCCAACTGCATCATTGTCGAAATTCTGCCGCTTTTTATGTGCTTTAAAGACGAGTCCAATCTATCTCTTGAAATCTGTTTCTTGCAATTCTGTCTTGCATTCAGATCCTCTTCTTTGCCTTACCTCAACATATTTTTGGACGTTAGTTTTCATTTATAACTCTGCAGGTTTGTGAATTGCAGTGACCCTGAGCTCCATTTTTTAAGTTGCTCTTTTGTGAGCTGACCTCAAACCCGCAGGATTGCTTTAGGCCCTATTTTGGCTCCGGCGAGGCGGGCTGAGTCTTTTTTCAATTCTTATTCTTAATGGGAAATTAGAGTGATATGTGCCCGTCCAAACCCCTACAACTATTCTCTCATTGGTTCCCCCTCTTCCCGTTCATCCTCCTCACAATTTGCAAAATGTGTGAAACAGAAGTTTAAACGTGCTGATTCTCCAAGTGGGGAGATTCTAAGTAACGTGGCTGGAATGGTGAACAGGAGCACCAGGAGAGGATAAATGAGCTGCATTTTAGACACATCTCCCGATCACATGGTGTACAGTCCTCTGGGTTTTCCATGCATGTTTTAGCTGTAGGAAGATCCCTTGAACCTGCAGATTTGGGACCCATTGAATGGGTACCAGGTAGTATTACTTTAAAGGGTGTGCATTTCCTCACCCAACCTCACATTTCTCTTAGTGCAAACAGTTTCCAGCCTTATGTCTCATCCTGCTGTGGGTCTAGATGTGTTCAATCCATGTTGCATCACCGGCCCTGAGGAAAAGTTGTAAGAGGTTTTCTCTCTGTCGTTTATTTTTTTCAATTTATTACTATATTGGTTACAGCTGATTTTCAAAGTTCTGTTTCTTGCTGCTGTACATCCACTTGATCCACGTATGGAGAGACATCAATAAATTCTTTTTCAGATTCTTACCAGTCGTATATATTCTTTTCCGGTGACTTGAGTGTGCTGAGTGCAGTTCTTTTAGCTACCGTGTAGGCCTTGTTGATTATCAGTTTGGTATTTGGAATGGTATCTTTGCTAATTTCAACCTCCTGGATGATGCCTCACCCCTCCCCACCTTTCCCGTTTAGCAGCCTTATGCGTGTTTTCTACATATTTGACTATGTTTTTGTTTTGTAATTTATTTCATGTGTAGCCATTTTGGATTCCACCTTTAAGTGATATCTTATGATATGTGTCTTTTTCTTTTTGAATTATGTCACTTAGAATGATCATACGTAACTCCTCCGGAGTTGTTACAACTGGCCATATTTCATAGATTTCCAGGCTGAATAATATTCCACTCTACCTAAGTACCACATGTCTATCCATTTTTTCCCTCCAGAGACATTTAAGTTATATCCTAGTCGAGGATCTTTTAAACAGAGAGGGGGTAAACATTGGGGTGCCTGTGTCCTCTCGATTTTTGTTTTTCCCAAGATATACGCCCATGAGTGCAAGTGCCCTATGCTCTGTAGCTCATTTTTTAGATGCTTTAGTAAACACAATACACTTCTCCAGAATGGCCGTTGGCAATATACATTTCCACTATAAGTCTCACAGGGCTCCCTCTTCTCCTTGCCCTGTCCTGCATTTCTGTTGTTTACGCTTTATGAGGATGGCTCTTCTGACTGATGCGAAGTGATATCTTTTGTAGTATTGATTTCCAGTGCCCACCTGTTTGGTTGGCTAAAAAAGTGTATGCCCTTTTCTTGAATATATACAGAAAAAAACGCATACACCCTTTTTGGCCAACTGCAATGTTGGCAATGTTCAGCCCCTTTTCTTGTGCTTAATGGCGAGTCCTTTCTACCTCCTCAAATCCCTTTCCTGCCATTCTCCCTTGCTTACAAGTCCCTTTCTCTGACTTTCCTCAAGACATTTTTCAGTGATGGATATTTTCAACTCTGCAGTTTCGTGAATTTTACTGCCCCTGAGTTCCATTGTTCAACTTGTGTTTATGGGAACTGGCCACAAAGCAGCGGGATTTCCTCAAGCCCTATACTGTTTCCATGGGCAACCCTAGCCTTTGGTCAATTCGTCTTCCTGATTGGAAATTAGAGTGACATGTGCCTGTCTGAACACCTAGGACTTGTCTCTCATTGTTCCTCATCCTTCTGCTTCATCCTCTGGACAAATTCCAAACTGTACGCAACAGGATGTTGACAGTGCTGCCATCTCCAAGTGGGGAGACTGTTAGTAAAGACGCTGGATGGGTGAACCCGAGCACCAGGAGATGAGGAGATGAGATGCCTTCTCCAAACTCTTCCCAATCAGACGGTATACCATCCTCTGGGTGTGACAGACATGTTTTAGCAGTAGGAAGAGTCCCATTCATGTAAGGAGAACACCAGGGCTTTTTCAAAATCAGTGTCTCCCCGAAACCCAAACTGGGGAATTTTTTAAGCTACGGCTACACATATGTTCATTAAGGGCCTTGGGAAGTAGGCAGAGTCCAAACTTTAGATGATTGAAGTCTTCAGGGTCAGAAGCACTCACCACCAGCTTCCCTTAGGTTACACTTTAACTGTCATTGATAGATGATGTCAATAAAAATATCTATTCTTTTTCAGATTATTTCCCCTTATAGGTTATTGCAAAATGTTGAGTGTAGTTCCCTGTGCTATACAGTAGTTCCTTGTTGATGATCTATTTTATACATAGCAGTGTGTATGTGTTAATCCCAAACTGTTACTTTATCCCTCCTCCCACCTTTCCCCTTTGGTAATAATAAATTATAAGATTTTATACTTCTCAGAAATGGGGGAGCTGAAAGAGAGGTATCATTTTCAATGGAAAAGCATTTAAAACAAGATTGAAGCTTTAACCAAGATTATTAGATGTATATCCTTGGAAAGAAATCACTTCGTTTCTCTAATATTGACCTGACAAATAAGACAAACCTTTTCACTGAACTTGCTTATAATAAAGTGATGGAAATATCAAATGGCAGTGTTAGAAACATCTTATTTTACCCGAGCCTTATACACTGTTCTATGTTAACTACAGTTTGGCTCACACATCTGTTCATTGAGGTTACAATAGTCTCAATTTCTGTTACTGATCCTCCAGAGTGGACCCCAACAAGTGTCCCCCTGCGCAGTGTCATTGGGGCCAACAGATCGAGACTGAGTTTGGTTCACAAGCAAAGGAAACTTTATATTTTGATCAGAGAATGGAGAGGTGAGAGCATGCACTACCCCGTGGGCTGTGGGCTGGGCTGCTGTGTAGAGATCCTGTCAGAGTCAGTGGGAGGGAGGGGGCGGAGCTCTCAAGGGCTGGGTTGGCTGCAGCTCAGGCTCTATATCGCGGAGTCTGCACTGGGCCCCAGGAGCTGAGGTGTCGACACAGCCATTCTGCACTAGGAAATCTGGTCTGAAGTGCCGGGTGTGGAACCTCTGCATGTGGGACCCTAGGAGCACATGAAATTAGACAAAGCACAAAGGATAAAAAAGGTTAGACTTGACTTTATTGCCCAGATTCTATTTTTATCTCCCAGGGATTTTTAATGGGCTTTGCTGGGGACAAACCGCTCCTCTGCCTTTTGTCCCGTTCCTCATTCTTGGAGTGCTGAGGGTGCAGACCCTTCTTCTGTAACTGCTGAGTGCTGAGTTGGGAGTCCTCATACCCGGGGGCGAGGGTCAGAGCTTCTCCCCAGCAGCCTCCAGGTGACGTTGATTGTCCCCAGGACCCCTGCCTCCCTGCTCGTCCACCTGAGCACCAACATTGGAAGTGTTATAGATTCTAATGACCTTTAAGGGTCCAGGAAAGAGATGTGCAGAGACGCTGTGGGGACCGGTTTCACCCCGCCCCACATTTGTTCGGCCACCTTAGGCTGACCGTTTCTGCCAGCCTAGATGCTCTGACCAGTAGTCTGCGCTTTCTTCAATTAGGCCCCTGAATTAACGTACAAACAGCACCAGGTGTCAGAGCCCTGCCCGCTCAAGTCCCACACAGTCCAGGGTCAGTGGTGATCAAGGACCATGATGGCCACTGAGTCAAAAGCCTTTTGAAGTAAACAGGAGTCCAGCCGGTCTTATTGGCCACCATCATCACAGTGTCTGTAGGCTTTTCTATGGTGACAGTGTGATATACGGTTCCCCCGCCAAGATTATTAGCTCCCCTCTGGGTGCAGTAAGTCCTGCAAGCAGTAGTCTACTCTTTTGGGACACACTCTTGTTGTTTTATGAGAGAAACTCCAGGTCAAGTGATGTTCACACGAGTCGTCATGGTGCCCTGTTGCCCCCGGTTATCTCTCTGGATGTTGGAGTTGGAGGGCCTCCTCACTCGAGGTCGGTGTGCCCACGGAGCGAACCCTGCAACTTCAGGGCATGGTTGGTGATTAGGATCACCACGTGGGGTCCTTTTCCCTTAGGAGGGAGGTGGCCTTTTGGGCTGCTGATTTCCAGGTTTTTAGATACCGCCAGTATCTTGGCCAGATGTGGCAGTGGGCCAAGCCCCTTGGTGACTGTAGTTTATCCTACCTGGATGGCATTCTTGCATTGTTCCATTTCAAGTGGTCCCAGTTTTTGCACTAATTCTCCAATGGCGATTCACCTTTCACTGGGAATGTAAAGGTCAAAGGGTTTAGCTAAATTAGGGAGTTCCAGGGCAAGGGTCTGAATTGACTGCTCTTTCCATTCTTGAAAGGCCACTTCTGGATTCTATTCAAAAAGATCATCATCTTTTCCTTTCAGTGTTTCATATAGAGGCCCAGCTAGTAGACTGTAGTTAGGGATCCAGAAGCAGCAAACCCTGGCCTCCCCAGGAACCCCTAAGCTGTCTTCTAGTTTTAGAAAGGGGTAAGGCTGAAAATGGTTTCTTCCCTTTCCTGGGATGGGCTTCTCCGACCTTCTGTGAGAATGAAGCCCAGGCAGGTCACCGCAGTCTGTGATATTTGAGCTTTTTCTTGGACAACTTCTATCCTTTATTGGCTTGGTAGTTCAGAGGCCTCCTTAGTAGGGCTGGCGATCAGAATGTCATCTGCGTACTGAAGGAGGGTTTCCTTTTCCAGAGGTAGAACTTTTAGGTCTTTAGCTAAGGTTTCCCCAAAGATGGTGTGGGAATATTTGCACCCTTGGGGCAAGACGGCCCGTAAGTATTGTTTTATTTGTATGTTGAGTCCTGCCACTCACAAGCCAAAATTTCTTGTGACTCTGGGACTAATGGAATACAAAAGAAGGCATCATTGAAGACTAATACAGAATACCATGTCCTGGTGGTTGGTAGAATGACCAGCAGGGTGTAGGAATTAGGAGCAACTGGAGGTATATCCTCGGTGGCTTCACTGACTGTCCTGACATCCTTTACCAGGTCCCCAGCAGCCCATGGGGCACTCGTGGTCACACCAATCCCAGAATATGGAGCTCACCTGGGCAGGTACCCCACCCCCACCCCAGCCCACGGGGCTCTGGTGGTCAGGCCCCTCCCAGGATACAGAGTTACCCTTGCAGGTACCGTGGCAGGGCTGGGCACACAGGAACCGTGCACATAGCCCTCATTGCAGAGCACCCCCAGCTCACCTGTCACTCAGAGCTGACACAGAGCACCTCAGAGCAGGACTTGAACTAACAAACAGCAGCTGTGACAGGTCTGTGACCCTGGGCATCACTCTGTGCGGCCTCCCTCCACCTGGTCTTCCAGAGACTTCCACTGCACCCGGGGCACCAGGCCTCTGTCTCCAACCACCACCCACCCCTCCTCTCCCTGACTCCTGGGTTCCTCTCATTAAGAGAGGGTTTTCTTGAAGTTGTCTCCCACTCATGGGCCAGATAAAATGATTAGAAAACAAGCCAAAGCTGCAGCCCCTTGTCTATCCTGACTCTCAGGAGCCCACACCTGTTCCTTGGACCTGGCCGGTTCAGCAAGTTCCATTTTCTGCAAATGTGAGCCCCTGAGGGGTGATGATTGGCTGAGCTGGGCAGCCTTACCGTGCCGGCCAGCCCTCCCCAGGTGTGCCTGGGTTGAGATCAATATAAATACCACTCCAGGCAGCAAGAGCCCCTGCAGCCATGCCTGAGCCATTTTCTCTGCCCTGTCAGCAGTCTCGGGGCTGGGCTGGTGGGAGGGAGTGAGAGGCCACGGCTTTGTGGGTGGCCCAGTGTGAGTGGGGCTCTGCTGGACTTTCTGCAGCAGTTGCCAGGCTGCCACCTGCTAAAGCAGAGGATGTGTCACCCATACCTGCTGCTGGAATTTCTCCCTGGGCAGAGGTGAGGAAGGAAAAAAGCAGTGGGGGCAGGGACAGGACGGGTATCTCAGGCAGGGAAATGGAAATCTTCCAGAAGAGCACCCAGGGCCAGGACCATCCTGGCTGGCCTGCAGGCACCAAGTCGGCCGGCATGCTGTCACTCGTGTGGCTCTATGGCCCTTCCTCTAGGCTTTCAAGTCCTTGTATATATTCAGGTGTTTTACCTGGGACGGGTGGGAATAGTTCAGCAGCAACTGGCCTGGGGCTCAGCTCACGTTTACTCACAGATGCCTCGGCACGGTGCCCCAGCTTTGCAATGAGGACGCTTGTTGCGTGGGGGCTGCTGGCTGAATGGGAGACGATTCCCCACCACTGACCAACTTCAGAATTGTTTACAACTGGAGCAAGTGCCCTGATACGGTTTTCCTCTGTGGAACTGGTGGGTTCTGTGTTTTTTTTTCTCTTTTTCGTTTTTGGTTCAAGGTAGATTTTATTCTTCTTTTTTGTATTTACAGATAGAAGCATGGAAATAATTTATTCATATAAATACATGTATGTGAAGGGAATAATTGTTTTTTCTGTTTTATTTTTTAAATTTTATTTCTTTTTAATTTTGAATTTTATTTTATATTTTTATACAGCAGGTTCTTATTGGTTATCTATTTTATACATATAAATGTATACATGCCAATCCCAGTCTCTCAACTCCTCCCACCACCACTCCCCCAACAGCTTTCCCCCCTTGTTGTCCATACGTTTGTTGTCTACATCTGTTTCTCTATTTATGCCTTGCAGAATGGTTAATCTGTACAGTTTTTCTAGGTTCCACATATATGCATGAATATACAAGATTTGTTTTTCTCTTTCTGACTTACTTCACTCTGTATGACAGTCTCTAGATCCATCGACGTCTCTACAAATGACCCAATTTCATTCCTTTTCATGGCTTAGTAATATTCCATTTTATATATGTACCACAGCTTTATGCATTCATCTGTCTGTGGGCATTTAGGTTGCTTCCATTACCTCGATATTGTAAACAGTGATGCAATGAACATTGCGGTGAATGTCTCTTTTTGATTTATGGTTTTGTCTGGCTATATGTCCAGTACTGGAATTGCTGTATCATATGGTAATTCTACTGTTAGTTTCTTAAGAAACATCATATTGTTCTCCATAGTGACTGTATCAATTTATATTCCCAACAATAGTGGAAGAGGGTTCCTTTTCTCCACACCCTTTCCAGGATTTTTTGTTTGTAGATTTTCTAATGATGCCCATTCTATCAGGTGTGAGGTGATACCTCACTGTTGAGACCATTTTGTTGAGCAAGGGGTAGGTCTTGTCTATTACATATTTGGCTTATGGAACGGCATCTGTGCTAATTTCAAACTCTGGTTTTATGCAGCACCCCAACTCACCTTCCCCCTTAAGCAAGCATAAGTTGGTTTTCTAAACTTGAGACCCTGTTCTGTTTTGTAACTCAGTTCATGTGTAGCCAAGTTCACATTCTGTGTATTAGTGACATCTTATGATGTTTCTTCTTCTGTGAGACTTATTTCAGTTAGAATCATCATACCTGAATCCACTCATTATGCTGCTACGGGCCTGATGACATAGATTTCATTGCTGAGTGATATTGCATTGTACGTAAGTACCACAACTTCTTTATCCATTTTTCACTTTCTGCGATATTGAACTTGTACCGTAAACGAGGTTCTTGTAAACAGAGCCGTCCCAAACTTTGGGGTGGCTGTGTCTTTTTGATTTTAAATTCCATAAGCTATAGGACCATAAGTGGAAGTGCCCTAGGCTCTGTTGCTTTGTTTTTTAGATGTTTCAGGAAACACCATACACTTCTCCCGAGTGGCTCTTGGCAATTTACATCCCGCCCATCAGCATAACAAGGCTCCCAGTTCTCCATGGCCTGTCCTGCCTTTCTGGATTTTACATTTTTTTCAGTTGTCCCTTTAGACCGGGGGGAAGTGAGACTACATTGTAGTGCAGATTTCCTTTGCAAGCTTGCTTGGTTGGCCAAAAAGTGCGTATGCGTTTTTTCCTGAATATATTCAGAAAAAAACGCATACGCCCTTTTTGGCCAAGTGCATCATTGTGGACGTTCTGCCTCTTTTCCTATGCTTTAAATGCAATTCCAGTCTACCTCCTGAAATCGGTTTCCTGCAATTCTGCCCCGCTTTCAAGTCCTCTTGGCAGCCTTACTTCAGTATATTTTTGGACGATAGCTGTCATTTATAACTCTGCAGGTTTGTGAATTACAGTGCCCCTGAGCTCCTTTCTTCAACTCGCTTTCTTGTGAGCTGGCCGCAACACCGCAGGATTGCTTCAGGCCCTAATCTGGTTCTGGCACGGCACGCTGAGCCTTTGGTTAATTCCTCTTCCTGGTGGGAAATGAGAGTTAAGTTTGCCCATCCAGACACCTCTAGCTAGTCTCTCACTGGTTCTCCCTTTTCCTGTTCATCTTCCGCAGAAATTGCAAACTGGACCAAACAGTAGGTTAAAGGCACTGACTCTCCAAGTCGGGAGAGTGTTAGTAAAGTGTCTGGAAAGTTGCACCCGAGTACCAGGGGATGAGAACTGAGACATATTGGAACACGTCTCCCGATCACACGGTTGATCATACTCTGGGTTCCACATGCATGTTTTAGCTGAAGGAAGAATCCCTTAAACCTGGAGAGTTGAGACCCGTGGAATGGGTACCATGCAATATGACTTCAAAGGGTCTTCATTTGCTCACCGAACCTCTCCAATCCTGTCACTGCTGCGTTTATGCCCCTGTACACACGCTTGATTCTCTTTCAGAGACATAGCAATCCATAGGTTTTAAGATACTTACTAGTCAGGTACATTCTTAGGCGTTTAATATGGGGTGTTGAGTCCATTTCGTTGAGCAAGGAGTAGCTCTTGTCTATTCCATATTTGGCTTAAGGAACTTTATCTGTGCTCATTTCAATCTCTGGATTTATGAAGCACCCCAACTCACCTTTCCCCTTAAGCAAGCATAAGTTGGTTTTCTAAATTTGAGACCCTGTTCTGATTTGTAATCCAGTTCCTGTGTAGCCAAGTTTACATTCCATGTATTAGTGATATCTTACGATATTTCTTTTTCTGTGTGACTTATTTCAGTTAGAATCATCATACCTGAATCCACTCATTATGCTGGTACGGGCCTGATGACATAGATTTCATTGCTGAGTGATATTGCATTGTACGTAAGTACCACAACTTCTTTATCCATTTTCTACTTTCTGTGGTATTGAACTTGTACCGTAAACGAGGTTCTTGTAAACAGAGCCGTCCCAAACTTTGCGGTGGCTGTGTCTTTTTGATTTTAATTTCCCTAAGCTATAGGACCATAAGTGGAAGTGCCCTAGGCTCTGTTGCTTTGTTTTTTAGATGTTTCAGGAAACACCATACACTTCTCCCGAGTGACTCTTGGCAATTTACATCCCGCCCATCAGCATAACAAGGCTCCCAGTTCTCCATGGCCTGTTCTGCCTTTCTGGATTTTAAACTTTTTTCAGATGGCCCTTTTGACCGGGGGGAAGTGAGACTTCATTGTAGTGCAGATTTCCTTTGCAAGCTTGCTTGGTTGGCCAAAAAGGGCGTATGCGTTTTTTCCTGAATATATTCAGGAAAAAACGCATACGCCCATTTTGGCCAAGGGCATCATTGTGGAGGTTCTGCCTCTTTTCCTATGCTTTAAATGCAATTCCAGTCTACCTCCTGAAATCGGTTTCCTGCAATTCTGCCCCGCTTTCAAGTCCTCTTGGCAGCCTTACTTCAGTATATTTTTGGACGATAGCTGTCATTTATAACTCTGCAGGTTTGTGAATTACAGTGCCTCTTAACTCCATTCTTCAAGTCGCTTTCTTGTGAGCTGGCCGCAACACCGCAGGATTGCTTCAGGCCCTAATCTGGTTCCGGCACGGCACGCTGAGCCTTTGGTTAGTTCCTCTTCCTGGTGGGAAATGAGAGTTAAATTTGCCCGTCCAGACACCTCCAGCTAGTCTCTCATTGGTTCTCCCTATTCCTGTTCATCTTCCGCAGAAATTGCAAATGGGCCAAACAGGAGGTTAAAGGCACTGACTCTCCAAGTCGGGAGAGTGTCAGTAAAGCGTCTGGAATGTTGCACCCGAGAACCATGGGACGAGAACTGAGACATATTGGAACACGTCTCCCGATCACACGGTTGATCATACTCTGGGTTCCACATGCATGTTTAGCTGAAGGAAGAATCCCTTAAACCTGGAGAGTTGAGACCCGTGGAATGGGTACCATGCAATATGACTTCAAAGGGTCTTCATTTGCTCACCGAACCTCTCCAATCCTATCACTGCTGCGTTTATGCCCCTGTACACACACTTGATTCTCTTTCAGAGACATAGCAATCCTTAGGTTTTAAGATACTTACTAGTCAGGTACATTCTTAGGCGTTTAATATGGGGTGTTGAGTCCATTTCGTTGAGCAAGGAGTAGCTCTTGTCTATTCCATATTTGGGTTAAGGAACTTTATCTGTGCTCATTTCAATCTCTGGTTTGATGCAGCACCCCAACTCACCTTTTCGCTTAAGCAAGCATAAGTTGGTTTTCTAAATTTGAGACCCTGTTCTGATTTGTAATCCAGTTCCTGTGTAGCCAAGTTTACATTCCGTGTATTAGTGATATCTTATGATGTTTCTTTTTCTGTGTGACTTATTTCAGTTAGAATCATCATACCTGAATCCACTCATTATGCTGCTACAGGCCTGATGACATAGATTTCATTGCTGAGTGATATTGCATTGTACGTAAGTACCACAACTTCTTTATCCATTTTTCACTTTCTGCGATATTGAACTTGTACCGTAAACGAGGTTCTTGTAAACAGAGCCGTCCCAAACTTTGGGGTGGCTGTGTCTTTTTGATTTTAATTTCCCTAAGCTATAGGACCATAAGTGGAAGTGCTCTAGGCTCTGTTGCTTTGTTTTTTAGATGTTTCACGAATCACCATACACTTCTCCCTAGTGGCTGTTGGCAATTTACATCCCGCCCATCAGCATAACAAGGCTCCTAGTTCTCCATGGCCTTTCCTGCCTTTCTGGATTTTACAATTTTTTTTAGATGGCCCTTTTGACCGGGTGAAGTGAGACTTCATTGTAGTGCAGATTTCCTTTACAAGCTTGCTAGGTGGCCAAAAAGGGCGTATGCGTTTTTTCCTGAATATATTCAGGAAAAAACGCATACGCCCTTTTTGGCCAAGGGCATCATTGTGGACGTTCTGCCTCTTTTCCTATGCTTTAAATGCAATTCCAGTCTACCTCCTGAAATCGGTTTCCTGCAATTCTGCCCCGCTTTCAAGTCCTCTTGGCAGCCTTACTTCAGTATATTTTTGGACGATAGCTGTCATTTATAACTCTGCAGGTTTGTGAATTACAGTGCCCCTGAGCTCCTTTCTTCAACTCGCTTTCTTGTGAGCTGGCCGCAACACCGCAGGATTGCTTCAGGCCCTAATCTGGTTCCGGCACGGCACGCTGAGCCTTTGGTTAATTCCTCTTCCTGGTGGGAAATGAGAGTTAAATTTGCCCGTCCGGACACCTCCAGCTAGTCTCTCATTGGTTCTCCGTATTCCTGTTCATCTTCCGCAGAAATTGTAAACTGGGCCAAACAGGAGGTTAAAGGCACTGACTCTCCAAGTCGGGAGAGTGTCAGTAAAGCGTCTGGAATGTTGCACCCGAATACCAGGGGACAAAAACTGAGACATATTGGAACACGTCTCCCGATCACACGGTTTATCATACTCTGGGTTCCACATGCATGTTTAGCTGAAGGAAGAATCCCTTAAACCTGGAGAGTTGAGACCCGTGGAATGGGTACCATGCAATATGACTTCAAAGGGTCTTCATTTGCTCACTGAACCTCTCCAATCCTATCACTGCTGTGTTTATGCCCCTGTACACACGCTTGATTCTCTTTCAGAGACATAGCAATCCATAGGTTTTAAGATACTTACTAGTCAGGTAGATTCTTAGGCGTTTAATATGGGGTGTTGAGTCCATTTCGTTGAGCAAGGAGTAGCTCTTGTCTATTCCATATTTGGCTTAAGGAACTTTATCTGTGCTCATTTCAATCTCTGGTTTTATGCAGCACCCCAACTCACCTTTCCCCTTAAGCAAGCATAAGTTGGTTTTCTAAATTTGAGACCCTGTTCTGTTTTGTAATCCAGTTCCTGTGTAGCCAAGTTTACATTCCGTGTATTAGTGATATCTTATGATGTTTCTTTTTCTGTGTGACTTATTTCAGTTAGAATCATCATACCTGAATCCACTCATTATGCTGCTACGGGCCTGATGACATAGATTTCATTGCTGAGTGATATTGCATTGTACGTAAGTACCACAACTTCTTTATCCATTTTTCACTTTCTGCGATATTGAACTTGTACCGTAAACGAGGTTCTTGTAAACAGAGCCGTCCCAAACTTTGGGGTGGCTGTGTCTTTTTTATTTTAATTTCCCTAAGCTATAGGACCATAAGTGGAAGTGCCTTAGGCTCTGTTCCTTTGTTTTTTAGATGTTTCAGGAAACACCATACACCTCTCCCGAGTGGCTGTTGGCAATTTACATCCCGTCCATCAGCATAACAAGGCTCCCAGTTCTCCATGGCCTGTCCTGCCTTTCTGGATTTTACACTTTTTTCAGATGGCCCTTTTGACCGGGGGGAAGTGAGACTTCATTGTAGTGCAGATTTCCTTTGCAAGCTTGCTTGGTTGGCCAAAAAGGGCGTATGCGTTTTTTCCTGAATATATTCAGGAAAAAACGCATATGCCCTTTTTGGCCAAGTGCATCATTGTGGACGTTCTGCCTCTTTTCCTATGCTTTAAATGCAATTCCAGTCTACCTCCTGAAATCGGTTTCCTGCAATTCTGCCCCGCTTTCAAGTCCTCTTGGCAGCCTTACTTCAGTATATTTTTGGACGATAGCTGTCATTTATAACTCTGCAGGTTTGTGAATTACAGTGCCCCTGAGCTCCTTTCTTCAACTCGCTTTCTTGTGAGCTGGCCGCAACACCGCAGGATTGCTTCAGGCCCTAATCTGGTTCCGGCACAGCACGCTGAGCCTTTGGTTAATTCCTCTTCCTGGTGGGAAATGAGAGTTAAATTTGCCCGTCCGGACACCTCCAGCTAGTCTCTCATTGGTTCTCCGTATTCCTGTTCATCTTCCGCAGAAATTGTAAACTGGGCCAAACAGGAGGTTAAAGGCACTGACTCTCCAAGTCGGGAGAGTGTTAGTAAAGCGTCTGGAATGTTGCACCCGAATAGCAGGGGACAAAAACTGAGACATATTGGAACACGTCTCCCGATCACACGGTTTATCATACTCTGGGTTCCACATGCATGTTTAGCTGAAGGCAGAATCCCTTAAACCTGGAGAGTTGAGACCCGTGGAATGGGTACCATGCAATATGACTTCAAAGGGTCTTCATTTGCTCACTGAACCTCTCCAATCCTATCACTGCTGTGTTTATGCCCCTGTACACACGCTTGATTCTCTTTCAGAGACATAGCAATCCATAGGTTTTAAGATACTTACTAGTCAGGTACATTCTTAGGCGTTTAATATGGGGTGTTGAGTCCATTTCGTTGAGCAAGGAGTAGCTCTTGTCTATTCCATATTTGGCTTAAGGAACTTTATCTGTGCTCATTTCAATCTCTGGTTTTATGCAGCACCCCAACTCACCTTTCCCCTTAAGCAAGCATAAGTTGGTTTTCTAAATTTGAGACCCTGTTCTGTTTTGTAATCCAGTTCCTGTGTAGCCAAGTTTACATTCCGTGTATTAGTGATATCTTATGATGTTTCTTTTTCTGTGTGACTTATTTCAGTTAGAATCATCATACCTGAATCCACTCATTATGCTGCTTTGGGCCTGATGACATAGATTTCATTGCTGAGTGATATTGCATTGTACGTAAGTACCACAACTTCTTTATCCATTTTTCACTTTCTGCGATATTGAACTTGTACCGTAAACGAGGTTCTTGTAAACAGAGCCGTCCCAAACTTTGGGGTGGCTGTGTCTTTTTTATTTTAATTTCCCTAAGCTATAGGACCATAAGTGGAAGTGCCTTAGGCTCTGTTCCTTTGTTTTTTAGATGTTTCAGGAAACACCATACACTTCTCCGGAGTGGCTGTTGACAATTTACATCCCGCCCATCAGCATAACAAGGCTCCCAGTTCTCCATGGCCTGTCCTGCCTTTATGGATTTTACACTTTTTTCAGATGGCCCTTTTGACTGTGGGGAAGTGAGACTTCATTGTAGTGCAGATTTCCTTTGCAAGCTTGCTTGGTTGGCCAAAAAGGGCGTATGCGTTTTTTCCTGAATATATTCAGGAAAAAACGCATACGCCCTTTTTGGCCAAGTGCATCATTATGGACGTTCTGCCTCTTTTCCTATGCTTTAAATGCAATTCCAGTCTACCTCCTGAAATCGGTTTCCTGCAATTCTGCCCCGCTTTCAAGTCCTCTTGGCAGCCTTACTTCAGTATATTTTTGGACGATAGCTGTCATTTATAACTCTGCAGGTTTGTGAATTACAGTGCCCCTGAGCTCCTTTCTTCAACTCGCTTTCTTGTGAGCTGGCCGCAACACCGCAGGATTGCTTCAGGCCCTAATCTGGTTCTGGCACGGCACGCTGAGCCTTTGGTTAATTCCTCTTCCTGGTGGGAAATGAGAGTTAAATTTGCCCGTCCAGACACCTCCAGCTAGTCTCTCATTGGTTCTCCCTATTCCTGTTCATCTTCCGCAGAAATTGCAAATGGGCCAAACAGGAGGTTAAAGGCACTGACTCTCCAAGTCGGGAGAGTGTCAGTAAAGCGTCTGGAATGTTGCACCCGAGTACCATGGGACGAGAACTGAGACATATTGGAACACGTCTCCCGATCACACGGTTGATCATACTCTGGGTGCCACATGCATGTTTTAGCTGAAGGCAGAATCCCTTAAACCTGGAGAGTTGAGACCCGTGGAATGGGTACCATGCAATATGACTTCAAAGGGTCTTCATTTGCTCACCGAACCTCTCCAATCCTATCACTGCTGCGTTTATGCCCCTGTACACACACTTGATTCTCTTTCAGAGACATAGCAATCCATAGGTTTTAAGATACTTACTAGTCAGGTACATTCTTAGGCGTTTAATATGGGGTGTTGAGTCCATTTCGTTGAGCAAGGAGTAGCTCTTGTCTATTCAATATTTGGCTTAAGGAACTTTATCTGTGCTCATTTCAATCTCTGGTTTGATGCAGCACCCCAACTCACCTTTTCGCTTAAGCAAGCATAAGTTGGTTTTCTAAATTTGAGACCCTGTTCTGATTTGTAATCCAGTTCCTGTGTAGCCAAGTTTACATTACGTGTATTAGTGATATCTTATGATGTTTCTTTTTCTGTGTGACTTATTTCAGTTAGAATCATCATACCTGAATCCACTCATTATGCTGCTACAGGTCTGATGACATAGATTTCATTGCTGAGTGATATTGCATTGTACGTAAGTACCACAACTTCTTTATCCATTTTTCACTTTCTGCGATATTGAACTTGTACCGTAAACGAGGTTCTTGTAAACAGAGTCGTCCCAAACTTTGGGGTGGCTGTGTCTTTTTGATTTTAATTTCCCTAAGCTATAGGACCATAAGTGGAAGTGCTCTAGGCTCTGTTGCTTTGTTTTTTAGATGTTTCAGGAATCACCATACACTTCTCCCTAGTGGCTGTTGGCAATTTACATCCCGCCCATCAGCATAACAAGGCTCCTAGTTCTCCATGGCCTTTCCTGCCTTTCTGGATTTTACACTTTTTTTTAGATGGCCCTTTTGACCGGGGGAAGTGAGACTTCATTGTAGTGCAGATTTCCTTTACAAGCTTGCTAGGTGGCCAAAAAGGGCGTATGCGTTTTTTCCTGAATGTATTCAGGAAAAAACGCATACGCCCTTTTTGGCCAAGGGCATCATTGTGGACGTTCTGCCTCTTTTCCTATGCTTTACATGCAATTCCAGTCTCCCTCCTGAAATCGGTTTCCTGTAATTCTGCCCCGCTTTCAAGACCTCTTGGCAGCCTTACTTCAGTATATTTTTGGACGATAGCTGTCATTTATAACTCTGCAGGTTTGTGAATTACAGTGCCTCTTAACTCCATTCTTCAAGTCGCTTTCTTGTGAGCTGGCCGCAACACCGCAGGATTGCTTCAGGCCCTAATCTGGTTCCGGCACGGCACGCTGAGCCTTTGGTTAATTCCTCTTCCTGGTGGGAAATGAGAGTTAAATTTGCCCGTCCAGACACCTCCAGCTAGTCTCTCATTGGTTCTCCGTATTCCTGTTCATCTTCCGCAGAAATTACAAATGGGCCAAACAGGAGGTTAAAGGCACTGACTCTCCAAGTCGGGAGAGTGTCAGTAAAGCGTCTGGAATGTTGCACCCGAGTACCATGGGACGAGAACTGAGACATATTGGAACACGTCTCCTGATCACACGGTTGATCATACTCTGGGTTCCACATGCATGTTTTAGCTGAAGGCAGAATCCCTTAAACCTGGAGAGTTGAGACCCGTGGAATTGGTACCATGCAATATGACTTCAAAGGGTCTTCATTTGCTCACTGAACCTCTCCAATCCTATCACTGCTATGTTTATGCCCCTGTACACACATTTGATTCTCTTTCAGAGACATAGCAATCCATAGGTTTTAAGATACTTACTAGTCAGGTACATTCTTAGGCGTTTAATATGGGGTGTTGAGTCCATTTCGTTGAGCAAGGAGTAGCTCTTGTCTATTCCATATTTGGCTTAAGGAACTTTATCTGTGCTCATTTCAATCTCCGGTTTGATGCAGCACCCCAACTCACCTTTTCGCTTAAGCAAGCATAAGTTGGTTTTCTAAATTTGAGACCCTGTTCTGATTTGTAATCCAGTTCCTGTGTAGCCAAGTTTACATTCCGTGTATTAGTGATATCTTATGATGTTTCTTTTTCTGTGTGACTTATTTCAGTTAGAATCATCATACCTGAATCCACTCATGCTGCTACGGGCCTGATGACACAGATTTCATTGCTGAGTGATATTGCATTGTACGTAAGTACCACAACTTCTTTATCCATTTTTCACTTTCTACTCTATTGAACTTGTACCGGAAACGAGGTTCTTGTAAACAGAGCCGTCCCAAACTTTGGGGTGGCTGTGTCTTTTTTATTTTAATTTCCCTAAACTATAGGACCATAAGTGGAAGTGCCATAGACTCCTTTGCTTTGTTTTTTATATATTTCAGAAAGCACCATACACTTCTTCCGAGTGGCTCTTGGCAATTTACATCCCGCCCATCAGCATAACAAGGCTCCCAGTTCTCCATCGCCTGTCCTGCCTTTCTGGATTTTACACTTTTTTCAGATGGCCCTTTTGACCGGGGGGAAGTGAGACTTCATTGTAGTGCAGATTTCCTTTGCAAGCTTGCTTGGTTGGCCAAAATCGGCGTTTGCGTTTTTTCCTGAATATATTCAGGAAAAAACGCATACGCCCTTTTTGGCCAAGTGCATCATTGTGGACGTTCTGCCTCTTTTCCTATGCTTTACATGCAATTCCAGTGTACCTCCTGAAATCGGTTTCCTGCAATTCTGCCCCGCATTCAAGTCCTCTTGGCAGCCTTACTTCAGTATATTTTTTGACGATAGCTGTCATTTATAACTCTGCAGGTTTGTGAATTACAGTGCCCCTGAGCTCCTTTCTTCAACTCGCTTTCTTGTGAGCTGGCCGCAACACCGCAGGATTGCTTCAGGCCCTAATCTGGTTCCGGCACGGCACGCTGAGCCTTTGGTTAATTCCTCTTCCTGGTGGGAAATGAGAGTTAAATTTGCCCCTCCGGACACCTCCAGCTAGTCTCTCATTGGTTCTCCGTATTCCTGTTCATCTTCCGCAGAAATTGCAAATGGGCCAAACAGGAGGTTAAAGGCACTGACTCTCCAAGTCGGAAGAGTGTCAGTAAAGCGTCTGGAATGTTGCACCCGAGTACCATGGGACGAGAACTGAGACATATTGGAACACGTCTCCCGATCACACGGTTGATCATACTCTGGGTTCCACATGCATGTTTTAGCTGAAGGCAGAATCCCTTAAACCTGGAGAGTTGAGACCCGTGGAATGGGTACCATGCAATATGACTTCAAAGGGTCTTCATTTGCTCACTGAACCTCTCCAATCCTATCACTGCTATGTTTATGCCCCTGTACACACACTTGATTCTCTTTCAGAGACATAGCAATCCATAGGTTTTAAGATACTTACTAGTCAGGTACATTCTTAGGCGTTTAATATGGGGTGTTGAGTCCATTTCGTTGAGCAAGGAGTAGCTCTTGTCTATTCCATATTTGGCTTAAGGAACTTTATCTGTGCTCATTTCAATCTCCGGTTTGATGCAGCACCCTAACTCACCTTTTCGCTTAAGCAAGCATAAGTTGGTTTTCTAAATTTGAGACCCTGTTCTGATTTGTAATCCAGTTCCTGTGTAGCCAAGTTTACATTCCGTGTATTAGTGATATCTTATGATGTTTCTTTTTCTGTGTGACTTATTTCAGTTAGAATCATCATACCTGAATCCACTCATGCTGCTACGGGCCTGATGACATAGATTTCATTGCTGAGTGATATTGCATTGTACGTAAGTACCACAACTTCTTTATCCATTTTTCACTTTCTACTCTATTGAACTTGTACCGGAAACGAGGTTCTTGTAAACAGAGCCGTCCCAAACTTTGGGGTGGCTGTGTCTTTTTTATTTTAATTTCCCTAAACTATAGGACCATAAGTGGAAGTGCCATAGGCTCCTTTGCTTTGTTTTTTATATATTTCAGAAAGCACCATACACTTCTTCCGAGTGGCTCTTGGCAATTTACATCCCGCCCATCAGCATAACAAGGCCCCCAGTTCTCCATCGCCTGTCCTGCCTTTCTGGATTTTACACTTTTTTCAGATGGCCCTTTTGACCGGGGGGAAGTGAGACTTCATTGTAGTGCAGATTTCCTTTGCAAGCTTGCTTGGTTGGCCAAAAACGGCGTTTGCGTTTTTTCCTGAATATATTCAGGATAAAACGCATACGCCGTTTTTGGCCAAGTGCATCATTGTGGACGTTCTGCCTCTTTTCCTATGCTTTAGATGCAATTCCAGTCTACCTCCTGAAATCGGTTTCCTGCAATTCTGCCCCGCTTTCAAGTCCTCTTGGCAGCCTTACTTCAGTATATTTTTGGACGATAGCTGTCATTTATAACTCTGCAGGTTTGTGAATTACAGTGCCCCTGAGCTCCTTTCTTCAACTCGCTTTCTTGTGAGATGGCCGCAAGACCGCAGGATTGCTTCAGGCCCTAATCTGGTTCCGGCACGGCACGCTGAGCCTTTGGTTAATTCCTCTTCCTGGTGGGAAATGAGAGTTAAATTTGCCCGTCCAGACACCTCCAGCTAGTCTCTCATTGGTTCTCCCTATTCCTGTTCATCTTCCGCAGAAATTGCAAACTGGGCCAAACAGGAGGTTAAAGGCACTGACTCTCCAAGTCGGGAGAGTGTTAGTAAAGCGTCTGGAATGTTGCACCCGAGTACCAGGGGACGAGAACTGAGACATATTGGAACACGTCTCCCGATCACACGGTTGATCATACTCTGGGTTCCACGTGCATGTTTTAGCTGAAGGAAGAATCCCTTAAACCTGGAGAGTTGAGACCCGTGGAATGGGTACCATGCAATATGACTTCAAAGGGTCTTCATTTGCTCACTGAACCTCTCCAATCCTATCACTGCTATGTTTATGCCCCTGTACACACACTTGATTCTCTTTCAGAGACATAGCAATCCATAGGTTTTAAGATACTTACTAGTCAGGTACATTCTTAGGCATTTAATATGGGGTGTTGAGTCCATTTCGTTGAGCAAGGAGTAGCTCTTGTCTATTCCATATTTGGCTTAAGGAACTTTATCTGTGCTCATTTCAATCTCCGGTTTGATGCAGCACCCTAACTCACCTTTTCGCTTAAGCAAGCATAAGTTGGTTTTCTAAATTTGAGACCCTGTTCTGATTTGTAATCCAGTTCCTGTGTAGCCAAGTTTACATTCCGTGTATTAGTGATATCTTATGATGTTTCTTTTTCTGTGTGACTTATTTCAGTTAGAATCATCATACCTGAATCCACTCATGCTGCTACGGGCCTGATGACATAGATTTCATTGCTGAGTGATATTGCATTGTACGTAAGTACCACAACTTCTTTATCCATTTTTCACTTTCTACTCTATTGAACTTGTACCGGAAACGAGGTTCTTGTAAACAGAGCCGTCCCAAACTTTGGGGTGGCTGTGTCTTTTTTATTTTAATTTCCCTAAACTATAGGACCATAAGTGGAAGTGCCATAGGCTCCTTTGCTTTGTTTTTTATATATTTCAGAAAGCACCATACACTTCTTCCGAGTGGCTCTTGGCAATTTACATCCCGCCCATCAGCATAACAAGGCCCCCAGTTCTCCATCGCCTGTCCTGCCTTTCTGGATTTTACACTTTTTTCAGATGGCCCTTTTGACCGGGGGGAAGTGAGACTTCATTGTAGTGCAGATTTCCTTTGCAAGCTTGCTTGGTTGCCCAAAAACGGCGTTTGCGTTTTTTCCTGAATATATTCAGGAAAAAACGCATACGCCCTTTTTGGCCAAGTGCATCATTGTGGACGTTCTGCCTCTTTTCCTATGCTTTAAATGCAATTCCAGTCTACCTCCTGAAATCGGTTTCCTGCAATTCTGCCCCGCTTTCAAGTCCTCTTGGCAGCCTTACTTCAGTATATTTTTGGACGATAGCTGTCATTTATAACTCTGCAGGTTTGTGAATTACAGTGCCCCTGAGCTCCTTTCTTCAACTCGCTTTCTTGTGAGCTGGCCGCAACACCGCAGGATTGCTTCAGGCCCTAATCTGGTTCCGGCACGGCACGCTGAGTCTTTGGTTAATTCCTCTTCCTGGTGGGAAATGAGAGTTAAATTTGCCCGTCCAGACACCTCCAGCTAGTCTCTCATTGGTTCTCCCTATTCCTGTTCATCTTCCGCAGAAATTGCAAACTGGGCCAAACAGGAGGTTAAAGGCACTGACTCTCCAAGTCGGGAGAGTGTTAGTAAAGCGTCTGGAATGTTGCACCCGAGTACCAGGGGACGAGAACTGAGACATATTGGAACACGTCTCCCGATCACACGGTTGATCATACTCTGGGTTCCACGTGCATGTTTTAGCTGAAGGAAGAATCCCTTAAACCTGGAGAGTTGAGACCCGTGGAATGGGTACCATGCAATATGACTTCAAAGGGTCTTCATTTGCTCACCGAACCTCTCCAATCCTATCACTGCTGCGTTTATGCCCCTGTACACATGCTTGATTTTCTTTCAGAGACATAGCAGTGCATAGGTTTTAAGATACTTACTAGTCAGGTACATTCTTAGGCATTTAATATGGGGTGTTGAGTCCATTTCGTTGAGCAAGGAGTAGTTCTTGTCTATTCTATATTTGGCTTAAGGAACTTTATCTGTGCTCATTTCAATCTCTGGTTTTATGCAGCACCCCAACTCACCTTTCCCCTTAAGCAAGCATAAGTTGGTTTTCTAAATTTGAGACCCTGTTCTGTTTTGTAATCCAGTTCCTGTGTAGCCAAGTTTACATTCCGTGTATTAGTGATATCTTATGATGTTTCTTTTTCTGTGTGACTTATTTCAGTTAGAATCATCATACCTGAATCCACTCATTATGCTGCTACGGGCCTGATGACATAGATTTCATTGCTGAGTGATATTGCATTGTACGTAAGTACCACAACTTCTTTATCCATTTTTCACTTTCTGCGATATTGAACTTGTACCGTAAACGAGGTTCTTGTAAACAGAGCTGTCCCAAACTTTGGGGTGGCTGTGTCTTTTTGATTTTAATTTCCCTAAGCTATAGGACCATAAGTGGAAGTGCCCTAGGCTCTGTTGCTTTGTTTTTTAGATGTTTCAGGAAACACCATACACCTCTCCCGAGTGGCTGTTGGCAATTTACATCCCGCCCATCAGCATAACAAGGCTCCCAGTTCTCCATGGCCTGTCCTGCCTTTCTGGATTTTACACTTTTTTCAGATGGCCCTTTTGACCGGGGGGAAGTGAGACTTCATTGTAGTGCAGATTTCCTTTGCAAGCTTGCTTGGTTGGCCAAAAAGGGCGTATGCGTTTTTTCCTGAATATATTCAGGAAAAAACGCATACGCCCTTTTTGGCCAAGTGCATCATTGTGGACGTTCTGCCTCTTTTCCTATGCTTTAAATGCAATTCCAGTCTACCTCCTGAAATCGGTTTCCTGCAATTCTGCCCCGCTTTCAAGTCCTCTTGGCAGCCTTACTTCAGTATATTTTTGGACGATAGCTGTCATTTATAACTCTGCAGGTTTGTGAATTACAGTGCCCCTGAGCTCCTTTCTTCAACTCGCTTTCTTGTGAGCTGGCCGCAACACCGCAGGATTGCTTCAGGCCCTAATCTGGTTCCGGCACGGCACGCTGAGCCTTTGGTTAATTCCTCTTCCTGGTGGGAAATGAGAGTTAAATTTGCCCGTCCAGACACCTCCAGCTAGTCTCTCATTGGTTCTCCCTATTCCTGTTCATCTTCCGCAGAAATTGCAAACTGGGCCAAACAGGAGGTTAAAGGCACTGACTCTCCAAGTCGGGAGAGTGTTAGTAAAGCGTCTGGAATGTTGCACCCGAGTACCAGGGGACGAGAACTGAGACATATTGGAACACGTCTCCCGATCACACGGTTGATCATACTCTGGGTTCCACGTGCATGTTTTAGCTGAAGGAAGAATCCCTTAAACCTGGAGAGTTGAGACCCGTGGAATGGGTACCATGCAATATGACTTCAAAGGGTCTTCATTTGCTCACCGAACCTCTCCAATCCTATCACTGCTGCGTTTATGCCCCTGTACACATGCTTGATTTTCTTTCAGAGACATAGCAGTGCATAGGTTTTAAGATACTTACTAGTCAGGTACATTCTTAGGCATTTAATATGGGGTGTTGAGTCCATTTCGTTGAGCAAGGAGTAGTTCTTGTCTATTCTATATTTGGCTTAAGGAACTTTATCTGTGCTCATTTCAATCTGTGGTTTTATGCAGCACCCCAACTCACCTTTCCCCTTAAGCAAGCATAAGTTGGTTTTCTAAATTTGAGACCCTGTTCTGTTTTGTAATCCAGTTCCTGTGTAGCCAAGTTTACATTCCGTGTATTAGTGATATCTTATGATGTTTCTTTTTCTGTGTGACTTATTTCAGTTAGAATCATCATACCTGAATCCACTCATTATGCTGCTACGGGCCTGATGACATAGATTTCATTGCTGAGTGATATTGCATTGTACGTAAGTACCACAACTTCTTTATCCATTTTTCACTTTCTGCGATATTGAACTTGTACCGTAAACGAGGTTCTTGTAAACAGAGCCGTCCCAAACTTTGGGGTGGCTGTGTCTTTTTGATTTTAATTTCCCTAAGCTATAGGACCATAAGTGGAAGTGCCCTAGGCTCTGTTGCTTTGTTTTTTAGATGTTTCAGGAAACACCATACACCTCTCCCGAGTGGCTGTTGGCAATTTACATCCCGCCCATCAGCATAACAAGGCTCCCAGTTCTCCATGGCCTGTCCTGCCTTTCTGGATTTTACACTTTTTTCAGATGGCCCTTTTGACCGGGGGGAAGTGAGACTTCATTGTAGTGCAGATTTCCTTTGCAAGCTTGCTTGGTTGGCCAAAAAGGGCGTATGCGTTTTTTCCTGAATATATTCAGGAAAAAATGCATACGCCCTTTTTGGCCAAGCGCGTCATTGTGGACGTTCTGCCTCTTTTCCTATGCTTTAAATGCAATTCCAGTCTACCTCCTGAAATCGGTTTCCTGCAATTCTGCCCCGCTTTCAAGTCCTCTTGGCAGCCTTACTTCAGTATATTTTTGCACGATAGCTGTCATTTATAACTCTGCAGGTTTGTGAATTACAGTGCCCCTGAGCTCCTTTCTTCAACTCGCTTTCTTGTGAGCTGGCCGCAACACCGCAGGATTGCTTCAGGCCCTATTCTGGTTCCGGCACGGCACACTGAGCTTTTGGTTAATTCCTCTTCCTGGTGGGAAATGAGAGTTAAATTTGCCCGTCCAGACACCTCCAGCTAGTCTCTCACTGGTTCTCCCTTTTCCTGTTCATCTTCCGCAGAAATTGCAAACTGGACCAAACAGTAGGTTAAAGGCACTGACTCTCCAAGTCGGGAGAGTGTTAGTAAAGTGTCTGGAAAGTTGCACCCGAGTACCAGGGGATGAGAACTGAGACATATTGGAACACGTCTCCCGATCACACGGTTGATCATACTCTGGGTTCCACATGCATGTTTTAGCTGAAGGAAGAATCCCTTAAACCTGGAGAGTTGAGACCCGTGGAATGGGTACCATGCAATATGACTTCAAAGGGTCTTCATTTGCTCACCGAACCTCTCCAATCCTATCACTGCTGCGTTTATGCCCCTGTACACACGCTTGATTCTCTTTCAGAGACATAGCAATCCATAGGTTTTAAGATACTTACTAGTCAGGTACATTCTTAGGCGTTTAATATGGGGTGTTGAGTCCATTTCGTTGAGCAAGGAGTAGCTCTTGTCTATTCCATATTTGGCTTAAGGAACTTTATCTGTGCTCATTTCAATCTCTGGATTTATGAAGCACCCCAACTCACCTTTCCCCTTAAGCAAGCATAAGTTGGTTTTCTAAATTTGAGACCCTGTTCTGATTTGTAATCCAGTTCCTGTGTAGCCAAGTTTACATTCCGTGTATTAGTGATATCTTACGATATTTCTTTTTCTGTGTGACTTATTTCAGTTAGAATCATCATACCTGAATCCACTCATTATGCTGGTACGGGCCTGATGACATAGATTTCATTGCTGAGTGATATTGCATTGTACGTAAGTACCACAACTTCTTTATCCATTTTCTACTTTCTGTGGTATTGAACTTGTACCGTAAACGAGGTTCTTGTAAACAGAGCCGTCCCAAACTTTGCGGTGGCTGTGTCTTTTTGATTTTAATTTCCCTAAGCTATAGGACCATAAGTGGAAGTGCCCTAGGCTCTGTTGCTTTGTTTTTTAGATGTTTCAGGAAACACCATACACTTCTCCCGAGTGGCTCTTGGCAATTTACATCCCGCCCATCAGCATAACAAGGCTCCCAGTTCTCCATGGCCTGTTCTGCCTTTCTGGATTTTACACTTTTTTCAGATGGCCCTTTTGACCGGGGGGAAGTGAGACTTCATTGTAGTGCAGATTTCCTTTGCAAGCTTGCTTGGTTGGCCAAAAAGGGCGTATGCGTTTTTTCCTGAATATATTCAGGAAAAAACGCATACGCCCATTTTGGCCAAGGGCATCATTGTGGAGGTTCTGCCTCTTTTCCTATGCTTTAAATGCAATTCCATTCTACCTCCTGAAATCGGTTTCCTGCAATTCTGCCCCGCTTTCAAGTCCTCTTGGCAGCCTTACTTCAGTATATTTTTGGACGATAGCTGTCATTTATAACTCTGCAGGTTTGTGAATTACAGTGCCTCTTAACTCCATTCTTCAAGTCGCTTTCTTGTGAGCTGGTCGCAACACCGCAGGATTGCTTCAGGCCCTAATCTGGTTCCGGCACGGCACGCTGAGCCTTTGGTTAGTTCCTCTTCCTGGTGGGAAATGAGAGTTAAATTTGCCCGTCCAGACACCTCCAGCTAGTCTCTCATTGGTTCTCCCTATTCCTGTTCATCTTCCGCAGAAATTGCAAATGGGCCAAACAGGAGGTTAAAGGCACTGACTCTCCAAGTCGGGAGAGTGTCAGTAAAGCGTCTGGAATGTTGCACGCGAGAACCATGGGACGAGAACTGAGACATATTGGAACACGTCTCCCGATCACACGGTTGATCATACTCTGGGTTCCACATGCATGTTTAGCTGAAGGAAGAATCCCTTAAACCTGGAGAGTTGAGACCCGTGGAATGGGTACCATGCAATATGACTTCAAAGGGTCTTCATTTGCTCACCGAACCTCTCCAATCCTATCACTGCTGCGTTTATGCCCCTGTACACACACTTGATTCTCTTTCAGAGACATAGCAATCCTTAGGTTTTAAGATACTTACTAGTCAGGTACATTCTTAGGCGTTTAATATGGGGTGTTGAGTCCATTTCGTTGAGCAAGGAGTAGCTCTTGTCTATTCCATATTTGGGTTAAGGAACTTTATCTGTGCTCATTTCAATCTCTGGTTTGATGCAGCACCCCAACTCACCTTTTCGCTTAAGCAAGCATAAGTTGGTTTTCTAAATTTGACACCCTGTTCTGATTTGTAATCCAGTTCCTGTGTAGCCAAGTTTACATTCCGTGTATTAGTGATATCTTATGATGTTTCTTTTTCTGTGTGACTTATTTCAGTTAGAATCATCATACCTGAATCCACTCATTATGCTGCTACAGGCCTGATGACATAGATTTCATTGCTGAGTGATATTGCATTGTACGTAAGTACCACAACTTCTTTATCCATTTTTCACTTTCTGCGATATTGAACTTGTACCGTAAACGAGGTTCTTGTAAACAGAGCCGTCCCAAACTTTGGGGTGGCTGTGTCTTTTTGATTTTAATTTCCCTAAGCTATAGGACCATAAGTGGAAGTGCTCTAGGCTCTGTTGCTTTGTTTTTTAGATGTTTCACGAATCACCATACACTTCTCCCTAGTGGCTGTTGGCAATTTACATCCCGCCCATCAGCATAACAAGGCTCCTAGTTCTCCATGGCCTTTCCTGCCTTTCTGGATTTTACACTTTTTTTTAGATGGCCCTTTTGACCGGGTGAAGTGAGACTTCATTGTAGTGCAGATTTCCTTTACAAGCTTGCTAGGTGGCCAAAAAGGGCGTATGCGTTTTTTCCTGAATATATTCAGGAAAAAACGCATACGCCCTTTTTGGCCAAGGGCATCATTGTGGACGTTCTGCCTCTTTTCCTATGCTTTAAATGCAATTCCAGTCTACCTCCTGAAATCGGTTTCCTGCAATTCTGCCCCGCTTTCAAGTCCTCTTGGCAGCCTTACTTCAGTATATTTTTGGACGATAGCTGTCATTTATAACTCTGCAGGTTTGTGAATTACAGTGCCCCTGAGCTCCTTTCTTCAACTCGCTTTCTTGTGAGCTGGCCGCAACACCGCAGGATTGCTTCAGGCCCTAATCTGGTTCCGGCACGGCACGCTGAGCCTTTGGTTAATTCCTCTTCCTGGTGGGAAATGAGAGTTAAATTTGCCCGTCCGGACACCTCCAGCTAGTCTCTCATTGGTTCTCCGTATTCCTGTTCATCTTCCGCAGTAATTGTAAACTGGGCCAAACAGGAGGTTAAAGGCACTGACTCTCCAAGTCGGGAGAGTGTCAGTAAAGCGTCTGGAATGTTGCACCCGAATACCAGGGGACAAAAACTGAGACATATTGGAACACGTCTCCCGATCACACGGTTTATCATACTCTGGGTTCCACATGCATGTTTAGCTGAAGGAAGAATCCCTTAAACCTGGAGAGTTGAGACCCGTGGAATGGGTACCATGCAATATGACTTCAAAGGGTCTTCATTTGCTCACTGAACCTCTCCAATCCTATCACTGCTGTGTTTATGCCCCTGTACACACGCTTGATTCTCTTTCAGAGACATAGCAATCCATAGGTTTTAAGATACTTACTAGTCAGGTACATTCTTAGGCGTTTAATATGGGGTGTTGAGTCCATTTCGTTGAGCAAGGAGTAGCTCTTGTCTATTCCATATTTGGCTTAAGGAACTTTATCTGTGCTCATTTCAATCTCTGGTTTTATGCAGCACCCCAACTCACCTTTCCCCTTAAGCAAGCATAAGTTGGTTTTCTAAATTTGAGACCCTGTTCTGTTTTGTAATCCAGTTCCTGTGTAGCCAAGTTTACATTCCGTGTATTAGTGATATCTTATGATGTTTCTTTTTCTGTGTGACTTATTTCAGTTAGAATCATCATACCTGAATCCACTCATTATGCTGCTATGGGCCTGATGACATAGATTTCATTGCTGAGTGATATTGCATTGTACGTAAGTACCACAACTTCTTTATCCATTTTTCACTTTCTGCGATATTGAACTTGTACCGTAAACGAGGTTCTTGTAAACAGAGCCGTCCCAAACTTTGGGGTGGCTGTGTCTTTTTTATTTTAATTTCCCTAAGCTATAGGACCATAAGTGGAAGTGCCTTAGGCTCTGTTCCTTTGTTTTTTAGATGTTTCAGGAAACACCATACACTTCTCCCGAGTGGCTGTTGACAATTTACATCCCGCCCATCAGCATAACAGGCTCCCAGTTCTCCATGGCCTGTCCTGCCTTTCTGGATTTTACATTTTTTTCAGTTGTCCCTTTAGACCGGGGGGAAGTGAGACTTCATTATAGTGCAGATTTCCTTTGCAAGCTTGCTTGGTTGGCCAAAAAGGGCGTATGCGTTTTTTCCTGAATATATTCAGGAAAAAACGCATACGCCCTTTTTGGCCAAGGGCATCATTGTGGACGTTCTGCCTCTTTTCCTATGCTTTAAATGCAATTCCAGTCTACCTCCTGAAATCGGTTTCCTGCAATTCTGCCCCGCTTTCAAGTCCTCTTGGCAGCCTTACTTCAGTATATTTTTGGACGATAGCTGTCATTTATAACTCTGCAGGTTTGTGAATTAGTGTCCCTGAGCTCCTTTCTTCAACTCGCTTTCTTGTGAGCTGGCCGCAACACCGCAGGATTGCTTCAGGCCCTAATCTGGTTCCGGCACGGCACGCTGAGCCTTTGGTTAATTCCTCTTCCTGGTGGGAAATGAGAGTTAAATTTGCCCGTCCAGACACCTCCAGCTAGTCTCTCATTGGTTCTCCCTATTCCTGTTCATCTTCCGCAGAAATTGCAAATGGGCCAAACAGGAGGTTAAAGGCACTGACTCTCCAAGTCGGGAGAGTGTCAGTAAAGCGTCTGGAATGTTGCACCCGAGAACCATGGGACGAGAACTGAGACATATTGGAACACGTCTCCCGATCACACGGTTGATCATACTCTCGGTTCCACATGCATGTTTAGCTGAAGGAAGAATCCCTTAAACCTGGAGAGTTGAGACCCGTGGAATGGGTACCATGCAATATGACTTCAAAGGGTCTTCATTTGCTCACCGAACCTCTCCAATCCTATCACTGCTGCGTTTATGCCCCTGTACACACACTTGATTCTCTTTCAGAGACATAGCAATCCTTAGGTTTTAAGATACTTACTAGTCAGGTACATTCTTAGGCGTTTAATATGGGGTGTTGAGTCCATTTCGTTGAGCAAGGAGTAGCTCTTGTCTATTCCATATTTGGGTTAAGGAACTTTATCTGTGCTCATTTCAATCTCTGGTTTGATGCAGCACCCCAACTCACCTTTTCGCTTAAGCAAGCATAAGTTGGTTTTCTAAATTTGAGACCCTGTTCTGATTTGTAATCCAGTTCCTGTGTAGCCAAGTTTACATTCCGTGTATTAGTGATATCTTATGATGTTTCTTTTTCTGTGTGACTTATTTCAGTTAGAATCATCATACCTGAATCCACTCATTATGCTGCTACAGGCCTGATGACATAGATTTCATTGCTGAGTGATATTGCATTGTACGTAAGTACCACAACTTCTTTATCCATTTTTCACTTTCTGCAATATTGAACTTGTACCGTAAACGAGGTTCTTGTAAACAGAGCCGTCCCAAACTTTGGGGTGGCTGTGTCTTTTTGATTTTAATTTCCCTAAGCTATAGGACCATAAGTGGAAGTGCTCTAGGCTCTGTTGCTTTGTTTTTTAGATGTTTCACGAATCACCATACACTTCTCCCTAGTGGCTGTTGGCAATTTACATCCCGCCCATCAGCATAACAAGGCTCCTAGTTCTCCATGGCCTTTCCTGCCTTTCTGGATTTTACACTTTTTTTTAGATGGCCCTTTTGACCGGGTGAAGTGAGACTTCATTGTAGTGCAGATTTCCTTTACAAGCTTGCTAGGTGGCCAAAAAGGGCGTATGCGTTTTTTCCTGAATATATTCAGGAAAAAACGCATACGCCCTTTTTGGCCAAGGGCATCATTGTGGACGTTCTGCCTCTTTTCCTATGCTTTAAATGCAATTCCAGTCTACCTCCTGAAATCGGTTTCCTGCAATTCTGCCCCGCTTTCAAGTCCTCTTGGCAGCCTTACTTCAGTATATTTTTGGACAATAGCTGTCATTTATAACTCTGCAGGTTTGTGAATTACAGTGCCCCTGAGCTCCTTTCTTCAACTCGCTTTCTTGTGAGCTGGCCGCAACACCGCAGGATTGCTTCAGGCCCTAATCTGGTTCCGGCACGGCACGCTGAGCCTTTGGTTAATTCCTCTTCCTGGTGGGAAATGAGAGTTAAATTTGCCCGTCCGGACACCTCCAGCTAGTCTCTCATTGGTTCTCCGTATTCCTGTTCATCTTCCGCAGAAATTGTAAACTGGGCCAAACAGGAGGTTAAAGGCACTGACTCTCCAAGTCGGGAGAGTGTTAGTAAAGCGTCCGGAATGTTGCACCCGAATACCAGGGGACAAAAACTGAGACATATTGGAACACGTCTCCCGATCACACGGTTTATCATACTCTGGGTTCCACATGCATGTTTAGCTGAAGGAAGAATCCCTTAAACCTGGAGAGTTGAGACCCGTGGAATGGGTACCATGCAATATGACTTCAAAGGGTCTTCATTTGCTCACTGAACCTCTCCAATCCTATCACTGCTGTGTTTATGCCCCTGTACACACGCTTGATTCTCTTTCAGAGACATAGCAATCCATAGGTTTTAAGATACTTACTAGTCAGGTACATTCTTAGGCGTTTAATATGGGGTGTTGAGTCCATTTCGTTGAGCAAGGAGTAGCTCTTGTCTATTCCATATTTGGCTTAAGGAACTTTATCTGTGCTCATTTCAATCTCTGGTTTTATGCAGCACCCCAACTCACCTTTCCCCTTAAGCAAGCATAAGTTGGTTTTCTAAATTTGAGACCCTGTTCTGTTTTGTAATCCAGTTCCTGTGTAGCCAAGTTTACATTCCGTGTATTAGTGATATCTTATGATGTTTCTTTTTCTGTGTGACTTATTTCAGTTAGAATCATCATACCTGAATCCACTCATTATGCTGCTTTGGGCCTGATGACATAGATTTCATTGCTGAGTGATATTGCATTGTACGTAAGTACCACAACTTCTTTATCCATTTTTCACTTTCTGCGATATTGAACTTGTACCGTAAACGAGGTTCTTGTAAACAGAGCCGTCCCAAACTTTGGGGTGGCTGTGTCTTTTTTATTTTAATTTCCCTAAGCTATAGGACCATAAGTGGAAGTGCCTTAGGCTCTGTTCCTTTGTTTTTTAGATGTTTCAGGAAACACCATACACTTCTCCGGAGTGGCTTTGACAATTTACATCCCGTCCATCAGCATAACAAGGCTCCCAGTTCTCCATGGCCTGTCCTGCCTTTATGGATTTTACACTTTTTTCAGATGGCCCTTTTGACTGGGGGGAAGTGAGACTTCATTGTAGTGCAGATTTCCTTTGCAAGCTTGCTTGGTTGGCCAAAAAGGGCGTATGCGTTTTTTCCTGAATATATTCAGGAAAAAACGCATACGCCCTTTTTGGCCAAGTGCATCATTGTGGACGTTCTGCCTCTTTTCCTATGCTTTAAATGCAATTCCAGTCTACCTCCTGAAATCGGTTTCCTGCAATTCTGCCCCGCATTCAAGTCCTCTTGGCAGCCTTACTTCAGTATATTTTTGGACGATAGCTGTCATTTATAACTCTGCAGGTTTGTGAATTACAGTGCCCCTGAGCTCCTTTCTTCAACTCGCTTTCTTGTGAGCTGGCCGCAACACCGCAGGATTGCTTCAGGCCCTAATCTGGTTCAGGCACGGCACGCTGAGCCTTTGGTTAATTCCTCTTCCTGGTGGGAAATGAGAGTTAAATTTGCCCGTCCAGACACCTCCAGCTAGTCTCTCATTGGTTCTCCCTATTCCTGTTCATCTTCCGCAGAAATTGCAAATGGGCCAAACAGGAGGTTAAAGGCACTGACTCTCCAAGTCGGGAGAGTGTCAGTAAAGCGTCTGGAATGTTGCACCCGAGTACCATGGGACGAGAACTGAGACATATTGGAACACGTCTCCCGATCACACGGTTGATCATACTCTGGGTGCCACATGCATGTTTTAGCTGAAGGCAGAATCCCTTAAACCTGGAGAGTTGAGACCCGTGGAATGGGTACCATGCAATATGACTTCAAAGGGTCTTCATTTGCTCACCGAACCTCTCCAATCCTATCACTGCTGCGTTTATGCCCCTGTACACACACTTGATTCTCTTTCAGAGACATAGCAATCCATAGGTTTTAAGATACTTACTAGTCAGGTACATTCTTAGGCGTTTAATATGGGGTGTTGAGTCCATTTCGTTGAGCAAGGAGTAGCTCTTGTCTATTCCATATTTGGCTTAAGGAACTTTATCTGTGCTCATTTCAATCTCTGGTTTGATGCAGCACCCCAACTCACCTTTTCGCTTAAGCAAGCATAAGTTGGTTTTCTAAATTTGAGACCCTGTTCTGATTTGTAATCCAGTTCCTGTGTAGCCAAGTTTACATTCCGTGTATTAGTGATATCTTATGATGTTTCTTTTTCTGTGTGACTTATTTCAGTTAGAATCATCATACCTGAATCCACTCATTATGCTGCTACAGGTCTGATGACATAGATTTCATTGCTGAGTGATATTGCATTGTACGTAAGTACCACAACTTCTTTATCCATTTTTCACTTTCTGCGATATTGAACTTGTACCGTAAACGAGGTTCTTGTAAACAGAGTCGTCCCAAACTTTGGGGTGGCTGTGTCTTTTTGATTTTAATTTCCCTAAGCTATAGGACCATAAGTGGAAGTGCTCTAGGCTCTGTTGCTTTGTTTTTTAGATGTTTCAGGAATCACCATACACTTCTCCCTAGTGGCTGTTGGCAATTTACATCCCGCCCATCAGCATAACAAGGCTCCTAGTTCTCCATGGCCTTTCCTGCCTTTCTGGATTTTACACTTTTTTTTAGATGGCCCTTTTGACCGGGGGAAGTGAGACTTCATTGTAGTGCAGATTTCCTTTACAAGCTTGCTAGGTGGCCAAAAAGGGCGTATGCGTTTTTTCCTGAATGTATTCAGGAAAAAACGCATACGCCCTTTTTGGCCAAGGGCATCATTGTGGACGTTCTGCCTCTTTTCCTATGCTTTACATGCAATTCCAGTCTACCTCCTGAAATCGGTTTCCTGCAATTCTGCCCCGCTTTCAAGACCTCTTGGCAGCCTTACTTCAGTATATTTTTGGACGATAGCTGTCATTTATAACTCTGCAGGTTTGTGAATTACAGTGCCTCTTAACTCCATTCTTCAAGTCGCTTTCTTGTGAGCTGGCCGCAACACCGCAGGATTGCTTCAGGCCCTAATCTGGTTCCGGCACGGCACGCTGAGCCTTTGGTTAATTCCTCTTCCTGGTGGGAAATGAGAGTTAAATTTGCCCGTCCAGACACCTCCAGCTAGTCTCTCATTGGTTCTCCCTATTCCTGTTCATCTTCCGCAGAAATTGCAAATGGGCCAAACAGGAGGTTAAAGGCACTGACTCTCCAAGTCGGGAGAGTGTCAGTAAAGCGTCTGGAATGTTGCACCCGAGTACCATGGGACGAGAACTGAGACATATTGGAACACGTCTCCTGATCACACGGTTGATCATACTCTGGGTTCCACATGCATGTTTTAGCTGAAGGCAGAATCCCTTAAACCTGGAGAGTTGAGACCCGTGGAATTGGTACCATGCAATATGACTTCAAAGGGTCTTCATTTGCTCACTGAACCTCTCCAATCCTATCACTGCTATGTTTATGCCCCTGTACACACATTTGATTCTCTTTCAGAGACATAGCAATCCATAGGTTTTAAGATACTTACTAGTCAGGTACATTCTTAGGCGTTTAATATGGGGTGTTGAGTCCATTTCGTTGAGCAAGGAGTAGCTCTTGTCTATTCCATATTTGGCTTAAGGAACTTTATCTGTGCTCATTTCAATCTCCGGTTTGATGCAGCACCACAACTCACCTTTTCGCTTAAGCAAGCATAAGTTGGTTTTCTAAATTTGAGACCCTGTTCTGATTTGTAATCCAGTTCCTGTGTAGCCAAGTTTACATTCCGTGTATTAGTGATATCTTATGATGTTTCTTTTTCTGTGTGACTTATTTCAGTTAGAATCATCATACCTGAATCCACTCATGCTGCTACGGGCCTGATGACACAGATTTCATTGCTGAGTGATATTGCATTGTACGTAAGTACCACAACTTCTTTATCCATTTTTCACTTTCTACTCTATTGAACTTGTACCGGAAACGAGGTTCTTGTAAACAGAGCCGTCCCAAACTTTGGGGTGGCTGTGTCTTTTTTATTTTAATTTCCCTAAACTATAGGACCATAAGTGGAAGTGCCATAGACTCCTTTGCTTTGTTTTTTATATATTTCAGAAAGCACCATACACTTCTTCCGAGTGGCTCTTGGCAATTTACATCCCGCCCATCAGCATAACAAGGCTCCCAGTTCTCCATCGCCTGTCCTGCCTTTCTGGATTTTACACTTTTTTCAGATGGCCCTTTTGACCGGGGGGAAGTGAGACTTCATTGTAGTGCAGATTTCCTTTGCAAGCTTGCTTGGTTGGCCAAAAAGTGCGTTTGCGTTTTTTCCTGAATATATTCAGGAAAAAACGCATACGCCCTTTTTGGCCAAGTGCATCATTGTGGACGTTCTGCCTCTTTTCCTATGCTTTACATGCAATTCCAGTGTACCTCCTGAAATCGGTTTCCTGCAATTCTGCCCCGCATTCAAGTCCTCTTGGCAGCCTTACTTCAGTATATTTTTTGACGATAGCTGTCATTTATAACTCTGCAGGTTTGTGAATTACAGTGCCCCTGAGCTCCTTTCTTCAACTCGCTTTCTTGTGAGCTGGCCGCAACACCGCAGGATTGCTTCAGGCCCTAATCTGGTTCTGGCACGTCACGCTGAGCCTTTGGTTAATTCCTCTTCCTGGTGGGAAATGAGAGTTAAATTTGCCCGTCCGGACACCTCCAGCTAGTCTCTCATTGGTTCTCCGTATTCCTGTTCATCTTCCGCAGAAATTGCAAATGGGCCAAACAGGAGGTTAAAGGCACTGACTCTCCAAGTCGGGAGAGTGTCAGTAAAGCGTCTGGAATGTTGCACCCGAGTACCATGGGACGAGAACTGAGACATATTGGAACACGTCTCCCGATCACACGGTTGATCATACTCTGGGTTCCACGTGCATGTTTTAGCTGAAGGAAGAATCCCTTAAACCTGGAGAGTTGAGACCCGTGGAATGGGTACCATGCAATATGACTTCAAAGGGTCTTCATTTGCTCACCGAACCTCTCCAATCCTATCACTGCTGCGTTTATGCCCCTGTACACATGCTTGATTTTCTTTCAGAGACATAGCAGTGCATAGGTTTTAAGATACTTACTAGTCAGGTACATTCTTAGGCATTTAATATGGGGTGTTGAGTCCATTTCGTTGAGCAAGGAGTAGTTCTTGTCTATTCTATATTTGGCTTAAGGAAGTTTATCTGTGCTCATTTCAATCTCTGGTTTTATGCAGCACCCCAACTCACCTTTCCCCTTAAGCAAGCATCAGTTGGTTTTCTAAATTTGAGACCCTGTTCTGTTTTGTAATCCAGTTCCTGTGTAGCCAAGTTTACATTCCGTGTATTAGTGATATCTTATGATGTTTCTTTTTCTGTGTGACTTATTTCAGTTAGAATCATCGTACCTGAATCCACTCATTATGCTGCTACGGGCCTGATGACATAGATTTCATTGCTGAGTGATATTGCATTGTACGTAAGTACCACAACTTCTTTATCCATTTTTCACTTTCTGCGATATTGAACTTGTACCGTAAACGAGGTTCTTGTAAACAGAGCCGTCCCAAACTTTGGGGTGGCTGTGTCTTTTTGATTTTAATTTCCCTAAGCTATAGGACCATAAGTGGAAGTGCCCTAGGCTCTGTTGCTTTGTTTTTTAGATGTTTCAGGAAACACCATACACCTCTCCCGAGTGGCTGTTGGCAATTTACATCCCGCCCATCAGCATAACAAGGCTCCCAGTTCTCCATGGCCTGTCCTGCCTTTCTGGATTTTACACTTTTTTCAGGTGGCCCTTTTGACCGAGGGGAAGTGAGACTTCATTGTAGTGCAGATTTCCTTTGCAAGCTTGCTTGGTTGGCCAAAAAGGGCGTATGCGTTTTTTCCTGAATATATTCAGGAAAAAACGCATACGCCCTTTTTGGCCAAGGGCATCATTGTGGACGTTCTGCCTCTTTTCCTATGCTTTAAATGCAATTCCAGTCTACCTCCTGAAATCGGTTTCCTGCAATTCTGCCCCGCTTTCAAGTCCTCTTGGCAGCCTTACTTCAGTATATTTTTGCACGATAGCTGTCATTTATAACTCTGCAGGTTTGTGAATTACAGTGCCCCTGAGCTCCTTTCTTCAACTCGCTTTCTTGTGAGCTGGCCGCAACACCGCAGGATCGCTTCAGGCCCTAATCTGGTTCCGGCACGGCACGCTGAGCCTTTGGTTAATTCCTCTTCCTGGTGGGAAATGAGAGTTAAATTTGCCCGTCCAGACACCTCCAGCTAGTCTCTCATTGGTTCTCCCTATTCCTGTTCATCTTCCGCAGAAATTGCAAACTGGGCCAAACAGGAGGTTAAAGGCACTGACTCTCCAAGTCGGGAGAGTGTTAGTAAAGCGTGTGGAATGTTGCACCCGAGTACCAGGGGACGAGAACTGAGACATATTGGAACACGTCTCCCGATCACACGGTTGATCATACTCTGGGTTCCACGTGCATGTTTTAGCTGAAGGAAGAATCCCTTAAACCTGGAGAGTTGAGACCCGTGGAATGGGTACCATGCAATATGACTTCAAAGGGTCTTCATTTGCTCACCGAACCTCTCCAATCCTATCACTGCTGCGTTTATGCCCCTGTACACATGCTTGATTTTCTTTCAGAGACATAGCAGTGCATAGGTTTTAAGATACTTACTAGTCAGGTACATTCTTAGGCATTTAATATGGGGTGTTGAGTCCATTTCGTTGAGCAAGGAGTAGTTCTTGTCTATTCTATATTTGGCTTAAGGAACTTTATCTGTGCTCATTTCAATCTCTGGTTTTATGCAGCACCCCAACTCACCTTTCCCCTTAAGCAAGCATAAGTTGGTTTTCTAAATTTGAGACCCTGTTCTGTTTTGTAATCCAGTTCCTGTGTAGCCAAGTTTACATTCCGTGTATTAGTGATATCTTATGATGTTTCTTTTTCTGTGTGACTTATTTCAGTTAGAATCATCATACCTGAATCCACTCATTATGCTGCTACGGGCCTGATGACATAGATTTCATTGCTGAGTGATATTGCATTGTACGTAAGTACCACAACTTCTTTATCCATTTTTCACTTTCTGCGATATTGAACTTGTACCGTAAACGAGGTTCTTGTAAACAGAGCCGTCCCAAACTTTGGGGTGGCTGTGTCTTTTTGATTTTAATTTCCCTAAGCTATAGGACCATAAGTGGAAGTGCCCTAGGCTCTGTTGCTTTGTTTTTTAGATGTTTCAGGAAACACCATACACCTCTCCCGAGTGGCTCTTGGTAATTTACATCCCGCCCATCAGCATAACAAGGCTCCCAGTTCTCCATGGCCTGTCCTGCCTTTCTGGATTTTACACTTTTTTCAGATGGCCCTTTTGACCGGGGGGAAGTGAGACTTCATTGTAGTGCAGATTTCCTTTGCAAGCTTGCTTGGTTGGCCAAAAAGGGCGTATACGTTTTTTCCTGAATATATTCAGGAAAAAATGCATACGCCCTTTTTGGTCAAGCGCATCATTGTGGACGTTCTGCCTCTTTTCCTATGCTTTAAATGCAATTCCAGTCTACCTCCTGAAATCGGTTTCCTGCAATTCTGCCCCGCTTTCAAGTCCTCTTGGCAGCCTTACTTCAGTATATTTTTGCACGATAGCTGTCATTTATAACTCTGCAGGTTTGTGAATTACAGTGCCCCTGAGCTCCTTTCTTCAACTCGCTTTCTTGTGAGCTGGCCGCAACACCGCAGGATTGCTTCAGGCCCTATTCTGGTTCCGGCACGGCACGCTGAGCTTTTGGTTAATTCCTCTTCCTGGTGGGAAATGAGAGTTCAATTTGCCCGTCCAGACACCTCCAGCTAGTCTCTCATTGGTTCTCCCTATTCCTGTTCATCTTCCTCAGAAATTGCAAATGGGCCAAACAGGAGGATAAAGGCACTGACTCTCCAAGTCGGGAGAGTGTTAGTAAAGCGTGTGGAATGTTGCACCCGAGTACCAGGGGACGAGAACTGAGACATATTGGAACACGTCTCCCGATCACACGGTTGATCATACTCTGGGTTCCACGTGCATGTTTTACCTGAAGGCAGAATCCCTTAAACCTGGAGAGTTGAGACCCGTGGAATGGGTACCATGCAATATGACTTCAAAGGGTCTTCATTTGCTCACCGAACCTCTCCAATCCTATCACTGCTGCGTTTATGCCCCTGTACACACGCTTGATTTTCTTTCAGAGACATAGCAATCCATAGGTTTTAAGATACTTACTAGTCAGGTACATTCTTAGGCGTTTAATATGGGGTGTTGAGTCCATTTCGTTGAGCAAGGAGTAGTTCTTGTCTATTCCATATTTGGCTTAAGGAACTTTATCTGTGCTCATTTCAATCTCTGGTTTGATGCAGCACCCCAACTCACCTTTCCCCTTAAGCAAGCATAAGTTGGTTTTCTAAATTTGAGACCCTGTTCTGTTTTGTAATCTAGTTCCTGTGTAGCCAAGTTTACATTCCGTGTATTAGTGATATCTTATGATGTTTCTTTTTCTGTGTGACTTATTTCAGTTAGAATCATCATACCTGAATCCACTCATTATGCTGCTACGGGCCTGATGACATAGATTTCATTGCTGAGTGATATTGTATTGTACGTAAGTACCACAACTTCTTTATCCATTTTTCACTTTCTGCGATATTGAACTTGTACCGTAAACGAGGTTCTTGTAAACAGAGCTGTTCCAAACTTTGGGGTGGCTGTGTCTTTTTGATTTTAATTTCCCTAAGCTATAGGATCATAAGTGGAAGTGCCCTAGGCTCTGTTGCTTTGTTTTTTAGATGTTTCAGGAAACACCATACACCTCTCCCGAGTGGCTGTTGGCAATTTACATCCCGCCCATCAGCATAACAAGGCTCCCAGTTCTCCATGGCCTGTCCTGCCTTTCTGGATTTTACACTTTTTTCAGGTGGCCCTTTTGACCGAGGGGAAGTGAGACTTCATTGTAGTGCAGATTTCCTTTGCAAGCTTGCTTGGTTGGCCAAAAAGGGCGTATGCGTTTTTTCCTGAATATATTCAGGAAAAAACGCATACGCCCTTTTTGGCCAAGTGCATCATTGTGGACGTTCTGCCTCTTTTCCTATGCTTTAAATGCAATTCCAGTCTACCTCCTGAAATCGGTTTCCTGCAATTCTGCCCCGCTTTCAAGTCCTCTTGGCAGCCTTACTTCAGTATATTTTTGGACGATAGCTGTCATTTATAACTCTGCAGGTTTGTGAATTACAGTGCCCCTGAGCTCCTTTCTTCAACTCGCTTTCTTGTGAGCTGGCCGCAACACTGCAGGATTGCTTCAGGCCCTAATATGGTTCCGGCTCGGCACGCTGAGCCTTTGGTTAATTCCTCTTCCTGGTGGGAAATGAGAGTTAAATTTGCCCGTCCAGACACCTCCAGCTAGTCTCACATTGGTTCTCCCTATTCCTGTTCATCTTCCGCAGAAATTGCAAACTGGGCCAAACAGGAGGTTAAAGGCACTGACTCTCCAAGTCGGGAGAGTGTTAGTAAAGCGTCTGGAATGTTGCACCCGAGTACCAGGGGACGAGAACTGAGACATATTGGAACACGTCTCCCGATCACACGGTTGATCATACTCTGGGTTCCACGTGCATGTTTTAGCTGAAGGAAGAATCCCTTAAACCTGGAGAGTTGAGACCCGTGGAATGGGTACCATGCAATATGACTTCAAAGGGTCTTCATTTGCTCACCGAACCTCTCCAATCCTATCACTGCTGCGTTTATGCCCCTGTACACACGCTTGATTTTCTTTCAGAGACATAGCAATCCATAGGTTTTAAGATACTTACTAGTCAGGTACATTCTTAGGCGTTTAATATGGGGTGTTGAGTCCATTTCGTTGAGCAAGGAGTAGTTCTTGTCTATTCCATATTTGGCTTAAGGAACTTTATCTGTGCTCATTTCAATCTCTGGTTTGATGCAGCACCCCAACTCACCTTTCCCCTTAAGCAAGCATAAGTTGGTTTTCTAAATTTGAGACCCTGTTCTGTTTTGTAATCCAGTTCCTGTGTAGCCAAGTTTACATTCCGTGTATTAGTGATATCTTATGATGTTTCTTTTTCTGTGTGACTTATTTCAGTTAGAATCATCATACCTGAATCCACTCATTATGCTGCTACGGGCCTGATGACATAGATTTCATTGCTGAGTGATATTGCATTGTACGTAAGTACCACAACTTCTTTATCCATTTTTCACTTTCTGCGATATTGAACTTGTACCGAAAGGAGGTTCTTGTAAACAGAGCTGTCCCAAACTTTGGGGTGGCTGTGTCTTTTTGATTTTAATTTCCCTAAGCTATAGGACCATAAGTGGAAGTGCCCTAGGCTCTGTTGCTTTGTTTTTTAGATGTTTCAGGAAACACCATACACCTCTCAAGAGTGGCTCTTGGCAATTTACATCCCGCCCATCAGCATAACAAGGCTCCCAGTTCTCCATGGCCTGTCCTGCCTTTCTGGATTTTACACTTTTTTCAGATGGCCCTTTTGACCGGGGGGAAGTGAGACTTCATTGTAGTGCAGATTTCCTTTGCAAGCTTGCTTGGTTGGCCAAAAAGGGCGTATGCGTTTTTTCCTGAATATATTCAGGAAAAAACGCATACGCCCTTTTTGGCCAAGTGCATCATTGTGGACGTTCTGCCTCTTTTCCTATGCTTTAAATGGAATTCCAGTCTACCTCCTGAAATCGGTTTCCTGCAATTCTGCCCCGCTTTCAAGTCCTCTTGGCAGCCTTACTTCAGTATATTTTTGGACGATAGCTGTCATTTATAACTCTGCAGGTTTGTGAATTACAGTGCCCCTGAGCTCCTTTCTTCAACTCGCTTTCTTGTGAGCTGGCCGCAACACCGCAGGATTGCTTCAGGCCCTAATCTGGTTCCGGCACGGCACGCTGAGCCTTTGGTTAATTCCTCTTCCTGGTGGGAAATGAGAGTTAAATTTGCCCGTCCAGACACCTCCAGCTAGTCTCTCATTGGTTCTCCCTATTCCTGTTCATCTTCCGCAGAAATTGCAAACTGGGCCAAACAGGAGGTTAAAGGCACTGACTCTCCAAGTCGGGAGAGTGTTAGTAAAGCGTGTGGAATGTTGCACCCGAGTACCAGGGGACGAGAACTGAGACATATTGGAACACGTCTCCCGATCACACGGTTGATCATACTCTGGGTTCCACGTGCATGTTTTAGCTGAAGGAAGAATCCCTTAAACCTGGAGAGTTGAGACCCGTGGAATGGGTACCATGCAATATGACTTCAAAGGGTCTTCATTTGCTCACCGAACCTCTCCAATCCTATCACTGCTGCGTTTATGCCCCTGTACACACGCTTGATTTTCTTTCAGAGACATAGCAATCCATAGGTTTTAAGATACTTACTAGTCAGGTACATTCTTAGGCGTTTAATATGGGGTGTTGAGTCCATTTCGTTGAGCAAGGAGTAGTTCTTGTCTATTCCATATTTGGCTTAAGGAACTTTATCTTTGCTCATTTCAATCTCTGGTTTGATGCAGCACCCCAACTCACCTTTCCCCTTAAGCAAGCATAAGTTGGTTTTCTAAATTTGAGACCCTGTTCTGTTTTGTAATCCAGTTCCTGTGTAGCCAAGTTTACATTCCGTGTATTAGTGATATCTTATGATGTTTCTTTTTCTGTGTGACTTATTTCAGTTAGAATCATCATACCTGAATCCACTCATTATGCTGCTACGGGCCTGATGACATAGATTTCATTGCTGAGTGATATTGCATTGTACGTAAGTACCACAACTTCTTTATCCATTTTTCACTTTCTGCGATATTGAACTTGTACCGTAAAGGAGGTTCTTGTAAACAGAGCTGTCCCAAACTTTGGGGTGGCTGTGTCTTTTTGATTTTAATTTCCCTAAGCTATAGGACCATAAGTGGAAGTGCCCTAGGCTCTGTTGCTTTGTTTTTTAGATGTTTCAGGAAACACCATACACCTCTCAAGAGTGGCTCTTGGCAATTTACATCCCGCCCATCAGCATAACAAGGCTCCCAGTTCTCCATGGCCTGTCCTGCCTTTCTGGATTTTACACTTTTTTCAGATGGCCCTTTTGACCGGGGGGAAGTGAGACTTCATTGTAGTGCAGATTTCCTTTGCAAGCTTGCTTGGTTGGCCAAAAAGTGCGTATGCGTTTTTTCCTGAATATATTCAGGAAAAAACGCATACGCCCTTTTTGGCCAAGTGCATCATTGTGGACGTTCTGCCTCTTTTCCTATGCTTTAAATGCAATTCCAGTCTACCTCCTGAAATCGGTTTCCTGCAATTCTGCCCCGCTTTCAAGTCCTCTTGGCAGCCTTACTTCAGTATATTTTTGGACGATAGCTGTCATTTATAACTCTGCAGGTTTGTGAATTACAGTGCCCCTGAGCTCCTTTCTTCAACTCGCTTTCTTGTGAGCTGGCCGCAACACCGCAGGATTGCTTCAGGCCCTAATCTGGTTCCGGCACGGCACGCTGAGCCTTTGGTTAATTCCTCTTCCTGGTGGGAAATGAGAGTTAAATTTGCCCGTCCAGACACCTCCAGCTAGTCTCTCATTGGTTCTCCCTATTCCTGTTCATCTTCCGCAGAAATTGCAAACTGGGCCAAACAGGAGGTTAAAGGCACTGACTCTCCAAGTCGGGAGAGTGTTAGTAAAGCGTCTGGAATGTTGCACCCGAGTACCAGGGGACGAGAACTGAGACATATTGGAACACGTCTCCCGATCACACGGTTGATCATACTCTGGGTTCCACGTGCATGTTTTAGCTGAAGGAAGAATCCCTTAAACCTGGAGAGTTGAGACCCGTGGAATGGGTACCATGCAATATGACTTCAAAGGGTCTTCATTTGCTCACCGAACCTCTCCAATCCTATCACTGCTGCGTTTATGCCCCTGTACACACGCTTGATTCTCTTTCAGAGACATAGCAATCCATAGGTTTTAAGATACTTACTAGTCAGGTACATTCTTAGGCATTTAATATGGGGTGTTGAGTACATTTCGTTGAGCAAGGAGTAGTTCTTGTCTATTCTATATTTGGCTTAAGGAACTTTATCTGTGTTCATTTAAATCTCTGGTTTTATGCAGCACCCCAACTCAACTTTCCCCTTAAGCAAGCATAAGTTAGTTTTCTAAATTTGAGACCCTGTTCTGTTTTGTAATCCAGTTCCTGTGTAGCCAAGTTTACATCCCGTGTATTAGTGATATCTTATGATGTTTCTTTTTCTGTGTGACTTATTTCAGTTAGAATCATCATACCTGAATCCACTCATTATGCTGCTACGGGCCTGATGACATAGATTTCATTGCTGAGTGATATTGCATTGTACGTAAGTACCACAACTTCTTTATCCATTTTTCACTTTCTGCGATATTGAACTTGTACCGTAAACGAGGTTCTTGTAAACAGAGCCATCCCAAACTTTGGGGTGGCTGTGTCTTTTTGATTTTAATTTCCCTAAGCTATAGGACCATAAGTGGAAGTGCCCTAGGCTCTGTTGCTTTGTTTTTTAGATGTTTCAGGAAACACCATACACCTCTCCCAAGTGGCTCTTGGCAATTGACATCCCGCCCATCAGCATAACAAGGCTCCCAGTTCTCCATGGCCTGTCCTGCCTTTCTGGATTTTACACTTTTTCAGATGGCCCTTTTGACCGGGGGGAAGTGAGACTTCATTGTAGTGCAGATTTCCTTTGCAAGCTTGCTTGGTTGGCCAAAAAGGGCGTATGCGTTTTTTCCTGAATATATTCAGGATAAAACGCATACGCCCTTTTTGGCCAAGTGCATCATTGTGGACGTTCTGCCTCTTTTCCTATGCTTTAAATGCAATTCCTGTCTACCTCCTGAAATCGGTTTCCTGCAATTCTGCCCCGCTTTCAAGTCTTCTTGGCAGCCTTACTTCAGTATATTTTTGGACGATAGCTGTCATTTATAACTCTGCAGGTTTGTGAATTACAGTGCCCCTGAGCTCCTTTCTTCAACTCGCTTTCTTGTGAGCTGGCCGCAACACCGCAGGATTGCTTCAGGCCCTAATCTGGTTCCGGCACGGCACGCTGAGCCTTTGGTTAATTCCTCTTCTTGGTGGGAAATGAGAGTTAAATTTGCCCGTCCAGACACCTCCAGCTAGTCTCTCATTGGTTCTCCCTATTCCTGTTCATCTTCCGCAGAAATTGCAAACTGGGCCAAACAGGAGGTTAAAGGCACTGACTCTCCAAGTCGGGAGAGTGTTAGTAAAGCGTCTGGAATGTTGCACCCGAGTACCAGGGGACGAGAACTGAGACATATTGGAACACGTCTCCCGATCACACGGTTGATCATACTCTGGGTTCCACGTGCATGTTTTAGCTGAAGGAAGAATCCCTTAAACCTGGAGAGTTGAGACCCGTGGAATGGGTACCATGCAATATGACTTCAAAGGGTCTTCATTTGCTCACCGAACCTCTCCAATCCTATCACTGCTGCGTTTATGCCCCTGTACACACGCTTGATTCTCTTTCAGAGACATAGCAATCCATAGGTTTTAAGATACTTACTAGTCAGGTACATTCTTAGGCATTTAATATGGGGTGTTGAGTCCATTTCGTTGAGCAAGGAGTAGTTCTTGTCTATTCTATATTTGGCTTAAGGAACTTTATCTGTGTTCATTTAAATCTCTGGTTTTATGCAGCACCCCAACTCAACTTTCCCCTTAAGCAAGCATAAGTTAGTTTTCTAAATTTGAGACCCTGTTCTGTTTTGTAATCCAGTTCCTGTGTAGCCAAGTTTACATCCCGTGTATTAGTGATATCTTATGATGTTTCTTTTTCTGTGTGACTTATTTCAGTTAGAATCATCATACCTGAATCCACTCATTATGCTGCTACGGGCCTGATGACATAGATTTCATTGCTGAGTGATATTGCATTGTACGTAAGTACCACAACTTCTTTATCCATTTTTCACTTTCTGAGATATTGAACTTGTACCGTAAACGATGTTCTTGTAAACAGAGCCATCCCAAACTTTGGGGTGGCTGTGTCTTTTTGATTTTAATTTCCCTAAGCTATAGGACCATAAGTGGAAGTGCCCTAGGCTCTGTTGCTTTGTTTTTTAGATGTTTCAGGAAACACCATACACCTCTCCCAAGTGGCTCTTGGCAATTGACATCCCGCCCATCAGCATAACAAGGCTCCCAGTTCTCCATGGCCTGTCCTGCCTTTCTGGATTTTACACTTTTTCAGATGGCCCTTTTGACCGGGGGGAAGTGAGACTTCATTGTAGTGCAGATTTCCTTTGCAAGCTTGCTTGGTTGGCCAAAAAGGGCGTATGCGTTTTTTCCTGAATATATTCAGGATAAAACGCATACGCCCTTTTTGGCCAAGTGCATCATTTTGGACGTTCTGCCTCTTTTCCTATGCTTTAAATGCAATTCCTGTCTACCTCCTGAAATCGGTTTCCTGCAATTCTGCCCCGCTTTCAAGTCCTCTTGGCAGCCTTACTTCAGTATATTTTTGGACGATAGCTGTCATTTATAACTCTGCAGGTTTGTGAATTACAGTGCCCCTGAGCTCCTTTCTTCAACTCGCTTTCTTGTGAGCTGGCCGCAACACCGCAGGATTGCTTCAGGCCCTAATCTGGTTCCGGCACGGCACGCTGAGCCTTTGGTTAATTCCTCTTCCTGGTGGGAAATGAGAGTTAAAATGCCCATCCAGACACCTCTAGCTAGTCTCTCATTGGTTCTCCCTTTTCCTGTTCATCTTCCGCAGAAATTGCAAACTGGACCAAACAGGAGGTTAAAGGCACTGACTCTCCAAGTCGGGAGAGTGTTAGTAAAGCGTCTGGAATGTTGCACCCGAGTACCAGGGGATGAGAACTGAGACATATTGGAACACGTCTCCCGATCACACGGTTGATCATACTCTGGGTTCCACGTGCATGTTTTAGCTGAAGGAAGAATCCCTTAAACCTGGAGAGTTGAGACCCGTGGAATGGGTACCATGCAATATGACTTCAAAGGGTCTTCATTTGCTCACCGAACCTCTCCAATCCTATCACTGCTGCGTTTATGCCCCTGTACACACGCTTGATTTTCTTTCAGAGACATAGCAATCCATAGGTTTTAAGATACTTACTAGTCAGGTACATTCTTAGGCGTTTAATATGGGGTGTTGAGTCCATTTCGTTGAGCAAGGAGTAGTTCTTGTCTATTCCATATTTGGCTTAAGGAACTTTATCTGTGCTCATTTCAAACTCTGGTTTTATGCAGCACCCCAACTCACCTTTCCCCTTAAGCAAGCATAAGTTGGTTTTCTAAATTTGAGACCCTGTTCTGTTTTGTAATCCAGTTCCTGTGTAGCCAAGTTTACATTCGGTGTATTAGTGACATCTTATGATGTTTCTTTTTCTGTGTGACTTATTTCAGTTAGAATCATCATACCTGAATCCACTCATTATGCTTTTACGGGCCTGATGACATAGATTTCATTGCTGAGTGATATTGCATTGTACGTAAGTACCACAACTTCTTTATCCATTTTCCACTTTCTGCGATATTGAACTTGTACCGTAAACGAGGTTCTTGTAAACAGAGCCGTCCCAAACTTTGCGGTGGCTGAGTCTTTTTGATTTTAATTTCCCTATGCTATAGGACCATAAGTGGAAGTGCCCTAGGCTCTGTTGCTTTGTTTTTTAGATGTTTCAGGAAACACCATACACTTCTCCCGAGTTGCTCTTGGCAATTTACATCCCGCCCATCAGCATAACAAGGCTCCCAGTTCTCCATGGCCTGTCCTGCCTTTCTGGATTTTACACTTTTTTCAGATGGCCCTTTTGACCGGGGGGAAGTGAGACTTCATTGTAGTGCAGATTTCCTTTGCAAGCTTGCTTGGTTGGCCAAAAAGGGCGTATGCGTTTTTTCCTGAATATATTCAGGAAAAAACGCATACGCCCTTTTTGGCCAAGTGCATCATTGTGGACGTTCTGCCTCTTTTCCTATGCTTTAAATGCAATTCCAGTCTACCTCCTGAAATCGGTTTCCTGCAATTCTGCCCCGCTTTCAAGTCCTCTTGGCAGCCTTACTTCAGTATATTTTTGACGATAGCTGTCATTTATAACTCTGCAGGTTTGTGAATTACAGTGCCCCTGAGCTCCTTTCTTCAACTCGCTTTCTTGTGAGCTGGCTGCAACACCGCAGGATTGCTTCAGGCCCTAATCTGGTTCCGGCATGGCATGCTGAGCCTTTGGTTAATTCCTCTTTCTGGTGGGAAATGAGAGTTAAATTTGCGCATCCAGACACCTCCAGCTAGTCTCTCATTGGTTTTCCCTATTCCTGTTCATCTTCCGCAGAAATTGCAAACTGGGCCAAACAGGAGGTTAAAGGCACTGACTCTCCAAGTCGGGAGAGTGTTAGTAAAGCGTGTGGAATGTTGCACCCGAGTACCAGGGGACGAGAACTGAGACATATTGGAACACGTCTCCCGATCACACGGTTGATCATACTCTGGGTTCCACATGCATGTTTTAGCTGAAGGAAGAATCCCTTAAACCTGGAGAGTTGAGACCCGTGGAATGGGTACCATGCAATATGACTTCAAACGGTCTTCATTTGCTCACCGAACCTCTCCAATCCTATCACTGCTGCGTTTATGCCCCTGTACACACGCTTGATTCTCTTTCAGAGACATAGCAATCCATAGGTTTTAAGATACTTACTAGTCAGGTACATTCTTAGGCTTTTAATATGGGGTGTTGTGTCCACTTCGTTGAGCAAGGAGTAGCTCTTGTCTATTCCATATTTGGCTTAAGGAACTTTATCTGTGCTCATTTCAATCTCTGGTTTGATGCAGCACCCCAACTCACCTTTCCCTTTAAGCAAGCATAAGTTGGTTTTTTAAATTTGAGACCCTGTTCTGTTTTGTAATCCAGTTCCTGTGTAGCCAAGTTTACATTCCGTGTATTAGTGATATCTTATGATGTTTCTTTTCCTGTGTGACTTATTTCAGTTAGAATCATCATACCTGAATCCACTCATTATGCTGCTACGGGCCTGATGACATAGATTTCATTGCTGAGTGATATTGCATTGTACGTAAGTACCACAACTTCTTTATCCATTTTCCACTTTCTGCGATATTGAACGTGTACCGTAAATGAGGTTCTTGTAAACAGAGCCATCCCAAACTTTGCGGTGGCTGTGTCTTTTTGATTTTAATTTCCCTAAGCTATAGGACCATAAGTGGAAGTGCCCTAGGCTCCGCTGCTTTGTTTTTTAGAATTTTCAGGAAGCACCATACACTTCTTCCAAGTGGCTCTTGGCAATTTACATCCCGCCCATCAGCATAACAAGGCTCCCAGTTCTCCATGGCCTGTCCTGCCTTTCTGGATTTTACACTTTTTTCAGATGGCCCTTTTGACCGGGGGGAAGTGAGACTTCATTGTAGTGCAGATTTCCTTTGCAAGCTTGCTTGGTTGGCCAAAAAGGGCGTATGCGTTTTTTCCTGAATATATTCAGGAAAAAACGCATACGCCCTTTTTGGCCAAGTGCATCATTGTGGACGTTCTGCGTCTTTTCCTATGCTTTAAATGCAATTCCAGTCTACCTCCTGAAATCGGTTTCCTGCAATTCTGCCTTGCTTTCAATGCCTTTTCATAGCCTTACCTCAATATATTTTTTGAAAATAGTTGGCCTTTATAACTCTGCATGTTTTTGAATTGCAGTGGCCCTTAGCTCCATTTTTCAGCTCTTATTTTTGTGGTCTTGCCTCATAACCACATGATTCCTTCAGGCCCTATTCTTCTTCTGGAGCACCTTGCTGTGCCTTTGTTTTATTCTTCTTACTGATGTGAAATTAGAGTGACATATGCCCATTGAAACTGCTACAGCTAGTTTCTCACTGGTTTCCCCTATTCCCATTCATCCTCCGCACTAACTGCAGACTGTGTGATACCAGAACTTAAAGGCATTGACTCTCCATGTGGGGATATTGTTAGTAAAGTGGCTGGAATGTCGATCCGGAGCCCCAGGAGAGGAAAAATGAGGTGCGTTTTAGGAACCTTTCCCGATCATATGGTATACCAGTCGCTCAGTTTCCCAGGCATGGTTTAGCTGTAGGAAGATTCCCTTCAACCTGGAGTGTTGGGACCCTGGAATGAGTAGCATGAAGTATTGCATTAAACTTTTGGCAGTTGCTCACCAAAGCTCACCAATCCTCTCAGCCCCAAGTGTCCAGCCTTATGTCTTATCCAGCTGTGGGTTTATATGTGGTCAATCCAGGTTGCATCACAGCCCCTGAGCGAATTTTGTAAGAATTTTTCTCTCTTTCATTGTTTCTGCGTTTTGTTTTTAAAATTTATTTCTATAATGGGGTTTAGCTCACTTTCACTGCTGTGTTTGTGCTGCTCTGCACACACTTGATTCCCTTATGGAGATATATCAATACATGGGTTTTAAGATTCTTATTACTCAGATATATTTCTCTGCGGTGTATAGGGTGTGTTGAGGCCAGTTCATTGAGCAAGGTGTAGATCTTGTCTAATACCTATTTGGTTTATTGAACGGTATCTGTGCTAATTTTAAACTCTGGTTTTATGCATCACCCCACCTCTCCTTTCCCCTTAAGCTGACATAAGTGTGTTTTCTAAATGTGAGACACTGTTCTGTTCTGTAATTCATTTCTTGTGCAGCCATATTTACCCTCCCTCTATAAGTGATATCTTATGATATGTTTCTTTTTCTGTTTGACTTATTTCAAGTAGTATTATCGGACCTAAATCCACTCTTTATCCTTCTACTAGCCTTATTACATTGATTTCATGGTGAAGAGATATTCCATTGTACATAAGTACCACATCTTCTTTATCCATTGTTCTCTTTCCTGGGATATTTAAGGTGTACTGAAGTTGAGGTTCTTGTAAACAGAGTAGCCCTAAACTGTGGTGTGCTTGTGTCTTGTTGATTTTTAGACTTCCCTAGATATACTCCCATGATTGGAAGTGTCCTATGCTCTGTAGCTCTGTTTTTTAGATGATTTAGGAACCACCATACACTTCTCCAGAGTGGCTCTCGGCAGTTCACACACTACCCATCAGCGTATAAAGGCTCCCTGTTCTCCATGGCCTGTCCTACATTTCTGGTTTTTACAATTTTTTAGGATGGCCCTTTTGACCGGTGGGAAATGAGACTTCTTTGTTGTGCACATTTGCATTGCTTGCTTGCTTCGTTGCCCATAAAGTGCGCATGCGTTTTTTCCTGGATATAATCAGGAAAAAACGCATACGCCCTTTTGGGCCAACTGCATCATTGTCGAAATTCTGCCGCTTTTTATGTGCTTTAAAGACGAGTCCAATCTATCTCTTGAAATCTGTTTCTTGCAATTCTGTCTTGCATTCAGATCCTCTTCTTTGCCTTACCTCAACATATTTTTGGACGTTAGTTTTCATTTATAACTCTGCAGGTTTGTGAATTGCAGTGACCCTGAGCTCCATTTTTTTAAGTTGCTCTTTTGTGAGCTGACCTCAAACCCGCAGGATTGCTTTAGGCCCTATTTTGGCTCCGGCGAGGCGGGCTGAGCCTTTTTTCATTTCTTATTCTTAATGGGAAATTAGAGTGATATGTGCCCGTCCAAACCCCTACAACTATTCTCTCATTGGTTCCCCCTCTTCCCGTTCATCCTCCTCACAATTTGCAAAATGTGTGAAACAGAAGTTTAAACGTGCTGATTCTCCAAGTGGGGAGATTCTAAGTAACGTGGCTGGAATGGTGAACAGGAGCACCAGGAGAGGATAAATGAGCTGCATTTTAGACACATCTCCCGATCACATGGTGTACAGTCCTCTGGGTTTTCCATGCATGTTTTAGCTGTAGGAAGATCCCTTGAACCTGCAGATTTGGGACCCATTGAATGGGTACCAGGTAGTATTACTTTAAAGGGTGTGCATTTCCTCACCCAACCTCACATTTCTCTTAGTGCAAACAGTTTCCAGCCTTATGTCTCATCCTGCTGTGGGTCTAGATGTGTTCAATCCATGTTGCATCACCGGCCCTGAGGAAAAGTTGTAAGAGGTTTTCTCTCTGTCGTTTATTTTTTTCAATTTATTACTATATTGGTTACAGCTGATTTTCAAAGTTCTGTTTCTTGCTGCTGTACATCCACTTGATCCACGTATGGAGAGACATCAATAAATTCTTTTTCAGATTCTTACCAGTCGTATATATTCTTTTCCGGTGACTTGAGTGTGCTGAGTGCAGTTCTTTTAGCTACCGTGTAGGCCTTGTTGATTATCAGTTTGGTATTTGGAATGGTATCTTTGCTAATTTCAACCTCCTGGATGACGCCTCACCCCTCCCTACCTTTCCCGTTTATCAGCCTTATGCGTGTTTTCTACATATTTGACTATGTTTTTGTTTTGTAATTTATTTCATGTGTAGCCATTTTGGATTCCACCTTTAAGTGATATCTTATGATATGTGTCTTTTTCTTTTTGAATTATGTCACTTAGAATGATCATAAGTAACTCCTCCGGAGTTGTTACAACTGGCCATATTTCATAGATTTCCAGGCTGAATAATATTCCACTCTACCTAAGTACCACATCTCTATCCATTTTTTCCCTCCAGAGACATTTAAGTTATATCCTAGTCGAGGATCTTTTAAACAGAGAGGGGGTAAACATTGGGGTGCCTGTGTCCTCTCGATTTTTGTTTTTCCCAAGATATACGCCCATGAGTGCAAGTGCCCTATGCTCTGTAGCTCATTTTTTAGATGCTTTAGTAAACACAATACACTTCTCCAGAATGGCCGTTGGCAATATACATTTCCACTCTAAGTCTCACAGGGCTCCCTCTTCTCCTTGCCCTGTCCTGCATTTCTGTTGTTTACGCTTTATGAGGATGGCTCTTCTGACTGATGCGAAGTGATATCTTTTGTAGTATTGATTTCCAGTGCCCACCTGTTTGGTTGGCTAAAAAAGTGTATGCCCTTTTCTTGAATATATACAGAAAAAAACGCATACACCCTTTTTGGCCAACTGCAATGTTGGCAATGTTCAGCCCCTTTTCTTGTGCTTAATGGCGAGTCCTTTCTACCTCCTCAAATCCCTTTCCTGCCATTCTCCCTTGCTTACAAGTCCTTTTCTCTGACTTTCCTCAAGACATTTTTCAGTGATGGATATTTTCAACTCTGCAGTTTCGTGAATTTTACTGCCCCTGAGTTCCATTGTTCAACTTGTGTTTATGGGAACTGGCCACAAAGCAGCGGGATTTCCTCAAGCCCTATACTGTTTCCATGGGCAACCCTAGCCTTTGGTCAATTCGTCTTCCTGATTGGAAATTAGAGTGACATGTGCCTGTCTGAACACCTAGGACTTGTCTCTCATTGTTCCTCATCCTTCTGCTTCATCCTCTGGACAAATTCCAAACTGTACGCAACAGGATGTTGACAGTGCTGCCATCTCCAAGTGGGGAGACTGTTAGTAAAGATGCTGGATGGGTGAACCCGAGCACCAGGAGATGAGGAGATGAGATGCCTTCTCCAAACTCTTCCCAATCAGACGGTATACCATCCTCTGGGTGTGACAGACATGTTTTAGCAGTAGGAAGAGTCCCATTCATGTAAGGAGAACACCAGGGCTTTTTCAAAATCAGTGTCTCCCCGAAACCCAAACTGGGGAATTTTTTAAGCTACGGCTACACATATGTTCATTAAGGGCCTTGGGAAGTAGACAGAGTCCAAACTTTAGATGATTGAAGTCTTCAGGGTCAGAAGCACTCACCACCAGCTTCCCTTAGGTTACACTTTAACTGTCATTGATAGATGATGTCAATAAAAATATCTATTCTTTTTCAGATTATTTCCCCTTATAGGTTATTGCAAAATGTTGAGTGTAGTTCCCTGTGCTATACAGTAGTTCCTTGTTGATGATCTATTTTATACATAGCAGTGTGTATGTGTTAATCCCAAACTGTTAATTTATCCCTCCTCCCACCTTTCCCCTTTGGTAATAATAAATTATAAGATTTTATACTTCTCAGAAATGGGGGAGCTGAAAGAGAGGTATCATTTTCAATGGAAAAGCATTTAAAACAAGATTGAAGCTTTAACCAAGATTATTAGATGTACATCCTTGGAAAGAAATCACTTCGTTTCTCTAATATTGACCTGACAAATAAGACAAACCTTTTCACTGAACTTGCTTATAATAAAGTGATGGAAATATCAAATGGGAGTGTTAGAAACATCTTATTTTACCCGAGCCTTATACACTGTTCTATGTTAACTACAGTTTGGCTCACACATCTGTTCATTGAGGTTACAATAGTCTCAATTTCTGTTACTGATCCTCCAGAGTGGACCCCAACAAGTGTCCCCCTGCGCAGTGTCATTGGGGCCAACAGATCGAGACTGAGTTTGGTTCACAAGCAAAGGAAACTTTATATTTTGATCAGAGAATGGAGAGGTGAGAGCATGCACTACCCCGTGGGCTGTGGGCTGGGCTGCTGTGTAGAGATCCTGTCAGAGTCAGTGGGAGGGAGGGGGCGGAGCTCTCAAGGGCTGGGTTGGCTGCAGCTCAGGCTCTATATCGCGGAGTCTGCACTGGGCCCCAGGAGCTGAGGTGTCGACACAGCCATTCTGCACTAGGAAATCTGGTCTGAAGTGCCGGGTGTGGAACCTCTGCATGTGGGACCCTAGGAGCACATGAAATTAGACAAAGCACAAAGGATAAAAAAGGTTAGACTTGACTTTATTGCCCAGATTCTATTTTTATCTCCCAGGGATTTTTAATGGGCTTTGCTGGGGACAAACCGCTCCTCTGCCTTTTGTCCCGTTCCTCATTCTTGGAGTGCTGAGGGTGCAGACCCTTCTTCTGTAACTGCTGAGTGCTGAGTTGGGAGTCCTCATACCCGGGGGCGAGGGTCAGAGCTTCTCCCCAGCAGCCTCCAGGTGACGTTGATTGTCCCCAGGACCCCTGCCTCCCTGCTCGTCCACCTGAGCACCAACATTGGAAGTGTTATAGATTCTAATGACCTTTAAGGGTCCAGGAAAGAGATGTGCAGAGACGCTGTGGGGACCGGTTTCACCCCGCCCCACATTTGTTCGGCCACCTTAGGCTGACCGTTTCTGCCAGCCTAGATGCTCTGACCAGTAGTCTGTGCTTTCTTCAATTAGGCCCCTGAATTAACATACAAACAGCACCAGGTGTCAGAGCCCTGCCCGCTCAAGTCCCACACAGTCCAGGGTCAGTGGTGATCAAGGACCATGATGGCCACTGAGTCAACAGCCTTTTGAAGTAAACAGGAGTCCAGCCGGTCTTATTGGCCACCATCATCACAGTGTCTGTAGGCTTTTCTATGGTGACAGTGTGATATACGGTTCCCCCGCTAAGATTATTAGCTCCCCTCTGGGTGCAGTAAGTCCTGCAAGCAGTAGTCTACTCTTTTGGGACACACTCTTGTTGTTTTATGAGAGAAACTCCAGGTCAAGTGATGTTCACACGAGTCGTCATGGTGCCCTGTTGCCCCCGGTTATCTCTCTGGATGTTGGAGTTGGAGGGCCTCCTCACTCGAGGTCGGTGTGCCCACGGAGCAAACCCTGCAACTTCAGGGCATGGTTGGTGATTAGGATCACCACGTGGGGTCCTTTTCCCTTAGGAGGGAGGTGGCCTTTTGGGCTGCTGATTTCCAGGTTTTTAGATACCGCCAGTATCTTGGCCAGATGTGGCAGTGGGCCAAGCCCCTTGGTGACTGTAGTTTATCCTACCTGGATGGCATTCTTGCATTGTTCCATTTCAAGTGGTCCCAGTTTTTGCACTAATTCTCCAATGGCGATTCACCTTTCACTGGGAATGTAAAGGTCAAAGTGTTTAGCTAAATTAGGGAGTTCCAGGGCAAGGGTCTGAATTGACTGCTCTTTCCATTCTTGAAAGGCCACTTCTGGATTCTATTCAAAAAGATCATCATCTTTTCCTTTCAGTGTTTCATATAGAGGCCCAGCTAGTAGACTGTAGTTAGGGATCCAGAAGCAGCAAACCCTGGCCTCCCCAGGAACCCCTAAGCTGTCTTCTAGTTTTAGAAAGGGGTAAGGCTGAAAATGGTTTCTTCCCTTTCCTGGGATGGGCTTCTCCGACCTTCTGTGAGAATGAAGCCCAGGCAGGTCACCGCAGTCTGTGATATTTGAGCTTTTTCTTGGACAACTTCTATCCTTTATTGGCTTGGTAGTTCAGAGGCCTCCTTAGTAGGGCTGGCGATCAGAATGTCATCTGCGTACTGAAGGAGGGTTTCCCTTTCCAGAGGTAGAACTTTTAGGTCTTTAGCTAAGGTTTCCCCAAAGATGGTGTGGGAATATTTGCACCCTTGGGGCAAGACGGCCCGTAAGTATTGTTTTATTTGTATGTTGAGTCCTGCCACTCACAAGCCAAAATTTCTTGTGACTCTGGGACTAATGGAATACAAAAGAAGGCATCATTGAAGACTAATACAGAATACCATGTCCTGGTGGTTGGTAGAATGACCAGCAGGGTGTAGGAATTAGGAGCAACTGGAGGTATATCCTCGGTGGCTTCACTGACTGTCCTGACATCCTTTACCAGGTCCCCAGCAGCCCATGGGGCACTCGTGGTCACACCAATCCCAGAATATGGAGCTCACCTGGGCAGGTACCCCACCCCCACCCCAGCCCACGGGGCTCTGGTGGTCAGGCCCCTCCCAGGATACAGAGTTACCCTTGCAGGTACCGTGGCAGGGCTGGGCACACAGGAACCGTGCACATAGCCCTCATTGCAGAGCACCCCCAGCTCACCTGTCACTCAGAGCTGACACAGAGCACCTCAGAGCAGGACTTGAACTAACAAACAGCAGCTGTGACAGGTCTGTGACCCTGGGCATCACTCTGTGCGGCCTCCCTCCACCTGGTCTTCCAGAGACTTCCACTGCACCCGGGGCACCCGGCCTCTGTCTCCAACCACCACCCACCCCTCCTCTCCCTGACTCCTGGGTTCCTCTCATTAAGAGAGGGTTTTCTTGAAGTTGTCTCCCACTCATGGGCCAGATAAAATGATTAGAAAACAAGCCAAAGCTGCAGCCCCTTGTCTATCCTGACTCTCAGGAGCCCACACCTGTTCCTTGGACCTGGCCGGTTCAGCAAGTTCCATTTTCTGCAACTGTGAGCCCCTGAGGGGTGATGATTGGCTGAGCTGGGCAGCCTTACCGTGCCGGCCAGCCCTCCCCAGGTGTGCCTGGGTTGAGATCAATATAAATACCACTCCAGGCAGCAAGAGCCCCTGCAGCCATGCCTGAGCCATTTTCTCTGCCCTGTCAGCAGTCTCGGGGCTGGGCTGGTGGGAGGGAGTGAGAGGCCACGGCTTTGTGGGTGGCCCAGTGTGAGTGGGGCTCTGCTGGACTTTCTGCAGCAGTTGCCAGGCTGCCACCTGCTAAAGCAGAGGATGTGTCACCCATACCTGCTGCTGGAATTTCTCCCTGGGCAGAGGTGAGGAAGGAAAAAAGCAGTGGGGGCAGGGACAGGACGGGTATCTCAGGCAGGGAAATGGAAATCTTCCAGAAGAGCACCCAGGGCCAGGACCATCCTGGCTGGCCTGCAGGCACCAAGTCGGCCGGCATGCTGTCACTCGTGTGGCTCTATGGCCCTTCCTCTAGGCTTTCAAGTCCTTGTATATATTCAGGTGTTTTACCTGGGACGGGTGGGAATAGTTCAGCAGCAACTGGCCTGGGGCTCAGCTCACGTTTACTCACAGATGCCTCGGCACGGTGCCCCAGCTTTGCAATGAGGACGCTTGTTGCGTGGGGGTTGCTGGCTGAATGGGAGACGATTCCCCACCACTGACCAACTTCAGAATTGTTTACAACTGGAGCAAGTGCCCTGATACGGTTTTCCTCTGTGGAACTGGTGGGTTCTGTGTTTTTTTTCTCTTTTTCGTTTTTGGTTCAAGGTAGATTTTATTCTTCTTTTTTGTATTTACAGATAGAAGCATGGAAATAATTTATTCATATAAATACATGTATGTGAAGGGAATAATTGTTTTTTCTGTTTTATTTTTTAAATTTTATTTCTTTTTAATTTTGAATTTTATTTTATATTTTTATACAGCAGGTTCTTATTGGTTATCTATTTTATACATATAAATGTATACATGCCAATCCCAGTCTCTCAACTCCTCCCACCACCACTCCCCCAACAGCTTTCCCCCCTTCTTGTCCATACGTTTGTTGTCTACATCTGTTGCTCTATTTATGCCTTGCAGAATGGTTAATCTGTACAGTTTTTCTAGGTTCCACATATATGCATGAATATACAAGATTTGTTTTTCTCTTTCTGACTTACTTCACTCTGTATGACAGTCTCTAGATCCATCGACGTCTCTACAAATGACCCAATTTCATTCCTTTTCATGGCTTAGTAATATTCCATTTTATATATGTACCACAGCTTTATGCATTCATCTGTCTGTGGGCATTTAGGTTGCTTCCATTACCTCGATATTGTAAACAGTGATGCAATGAACATTGCGGTGAATGTCTCTTTTTGATTTATGGTTTTGTCTGGCTATATGTCCAGTACTGGAATTGCTGTATCATATGGTAATTCTACTGTTAGTTTCTTAAGAAACATCATATTGTTCTCCATAGTGACTGTATCAATTTATATTCCCAACAATAGTGGAAGAGGGTTCCTTTTCTCCACACCCTTTCCAGCATTTTTTGTTTGTAGATTTTCTAATGATGCCCATTCTATCAGGTGTGAGGTGATACCTCACTGTTGAGACCATTTTGTTGAGCAAGGGGTAGGTCTTGTCTATTACATATTTGGCTTATGGAACGGCATCTGTGCTAATTTCAAACTCTGGTTTTATGCAGCACCCCAACTCACCTTCCCCCTTAAGCAAGCATAAGTTGGTTTTCTAAACTTGAGACACTGTTCTGTTTTGTAACTCAGTTCATGTGTAGCCAAGTTCACATTCTGTGTATTAGTGACATCTTATGATGTTTCTTCTTCTGTGAGACTTATTTCAGTTAGAATCATCATACCTGAATCCACTCATTATGCTGCTACGGGCCTGATGACATAGATTTCATTGCTGAGTGATATTGCATTGTACGTAAGTACCACAACTTCTTTATCCATTTTTCACTTTCTGCGATATTGAACTTGTACCGTAAACGAGGTTCTTGTAAACAGAGCCGTCCCAAACTTTGGGGTGGCTGTGTCTTTTTGATTTTAAATTCCATAAGCTATAGGACCATAAGTGGAAGTGCCCTAGGCTCTGTTGCTTTGTTTTTTAGATGTTTCAGGAAACACCATACACTTCTCCCTAGTGGCTCTTGGCAAATTACATCCCGCCCATCAGCATAACAAGGCTCCCAGTTCTCCATGGCCTGTCCTGCCTTTCTGGATTTTACATTTTTTTCAGTTGTCCCTTTAGACCGGGGGGAAGTGAGACTTCATTATAGTGCAGATTTCCTTTGCAAGCTTGCTTGGTTGGCCAAAAAGGGCGTATGCGTTTTTTCCTGAATATATTCAGGAAAAAACGCATACGCCCTTTTTGGCCAAGGGCATCATTGTGGACGTTCTGCCTCTTTTCCTATGCTTTAAATGCAATTCCAGTCTACCTCCTGAAATCGGTTTCCTGCAATTCTGCCCCGCTTTCAAGTCCTCTTGGCAGCCTTACTTCAGTATATTTTTGGACGATAGCTGTCATTTATAACTCTGCAGGTTTGTGAATTAGTGTCCCTGAGCTCCTTTCTTCAACTCGCTTTCTTGTGAGCTGGCCGCAACACCGCAGGATTGCTTCAGGCCCTAATCTGGTTCCGTCATGGCACGCTGAGCCTTTGGTTAATTCCTCTTTCTGGTGGGAAATGAGAGTTAAATTTGCGCATCCAGACACCTCCAGCTAGTCTCTCATTGGTTTTCCCTATTCCTGTTCATCTTCCGCAGAAATTGCAAACTGGGCCAAACAGGAGGTTAAAGGCACTGACTCTCCAAGTCGGGAGAGTGTTAGTAAAGCGTGTGGAATGTTGCACCCGAGTACCAGGGGACGAGAACTGAGACATATTGGAACACGTCTCCCGATCACACGGTTGATCATACTCTGGGTTCCACATGCATGTTTTAGCTGAAGGAAGAATCCCTTAAACCTGGAGAGTTGAGACCCGTGGAATGGGTACCATGCAATATGACTTCAAAGGGTCTTCATTTGCTCACCGAACCTCTCCAATCCTATCACTGCTGCATTTATGCCCCTGTACACACGCTTGATTCTCTTTCAGAGACATAGCAATCCATAGGTTTTAAGATACTTACTAGTCAGGTACATTCTTAGGCGTTTAATATGGGGTGTTGTGTCCACTTCGTTGAGCAAGGAGTAGCTCTTGTCTATTCCATATTTGGCTTAAGGAACTTTATCTGTGCTCATTTCAATCTCTGGTTTTATGCAGCACCCCAACTCACCTTTCCCCTTAAGCAAGCATAAGTTGGTTTTTTAAATTTGAGACCCTGTTCTGTTTTGTAATCCAGTTCCTGTGTAGCCAAGTTTACATTCCGTGTATTAGTGATATCTTATGATGTTTCTTTTCCTGTGTGACTTATTTCAGTTAGAATCATCATACCTGAATCCACTCATTATGCTGCTACGGGCCTGATGACATAGATTTCATTGCTGAGTGATATTGCATTGTACGTAAGTACCACAACTTCTTTATCCATTTTCCACTTTCTGCGATATTGAACGTGTACCGTAAATGAGGTTCTTGTAAACAGAGCCATCCCAAACTTTGCGGTGGCTGTGTCTTTTTGATTTTAATTTCCCTAAGCTATAGGACCATAAGTGGAAGTGCCCTAGGCTCCGCTGCTTTGTTTTTTAGAATTTTCAGGAAGCACCATACACTTTTTCCAAGTGGCTCTTGGCAATTTACATCCCGCCCATCAGCATAACAAGGCTCCCAGTTCTCCATGGCCTGTCCTGCCTTTCTGGATTTTACACTTTTTTCAGATGGCCCTTTTGACCGGGGGGAAGTGAGACTTCATTGTAGTGCAGATTTCCTTTGCAAGCTTGCTTGGTTGGCCAAAAAGGGCGTATGCGTTTTTTCCTGAATATATTCAGGAAAAAACGCATACGCCCTTTTTGGCCAAGTGCATCATTGTGGACGTTCTGCGTCTTTTCCTATGCTTTAAATGCAATTCCAGTCTACCTCCTGAAATCGGTTTCCTGCAATTCTGCCTTGCTTTCAATGCCTTTTCATAGCCTTACCTCAATATATTTTTTGAAAATAGTTGGCCTTTATAACTCTGCATGTTTTTGAATTGCAGTGGCCCTTAGCTCCATTTTTCAGCTCTTATTTTTGTGGTCTTGCCTCATAACCACATGATTCCTTCAGGCCCTATTCTTCTTCTGGAGCACCTTGCTGTGCCTTTGTTTTATTCTTCTTACTGATGTGAAATTAGAGTGACATATGCCCATTGAAACCGCTACAGCTAGTTTCTCACTGGTTTCCCCTATTCCCATTCATCCTCCGCACTAACTGCAGACTGTGTGATACCAGAACTTAAAGGCATTGACTCTCCATGTGGGGATATTGTTAGTAAAGTGGCTGGAATGTCGATCCGGAGCCCCAGGAGAGGAAAAATGAGGTGCGTTTTAGAAACCTTTCCCGATCATATGGTATACCAGTCGCTCAGTTTCCCAGGCATGGTTTAGCTGTAGGAAGATTCCCTTCAACCTGGAGTGTTGGGACCCTGGAATGAGTAGCATGAAGTATTGCATTAAACTTTTGGCAGTTGCTCACCAAAGCTCACCAATCCTCTCAGCCCCAAGTGTCCAGCCTTATGTCTTATCCAGCTGTGGGTTTATATGTGGTCAATCCAGGTTGCATCACAGCCCCTGAGCGAATTTTGTAAGAATTTTTCTCTCTTTCATTGTTTCTGCGTTTTGTTTTTAAAATTTATTTCTATAATGGGGTTTAGCTCACTTTCACTGCTGTGTTTGTGCTGCTCTGCACACACTTGATTCCCTTATGGAGATATATCAATACATGGGTTTTAAGATTCTTATTACTCAGATATATTTCTCTGCGGTGTATAGGGTGTGTTGAGGCCAGTTCATTGAGCAAGGTGTAGATCTTGTCTAATACCTATTTGGTTTATTGAACGGTATCTGTGCTAATTTTAAACTCTGGTTTTATGCATCACCCCACCTCTCCTTTCCCCTTAAGCTGACATAAGTGTGTTTTCTAAATGTGAGACACTGTTCTGTTCTGTAATTCATTTCTTGTGCAGCCATATTTACCCTCCCTCTATAAGTGATATCTTATGATATGTTTCTTTTTCTGTTTGACTTATTTCAAGTAGTATTATCGGACCTAAATCCACTCTTTATCCTTCTACTAGCCTTATTACATTGATTTCATGGTGAAGAGATATTCCATTGTACATAAGTACCACATCTTCTTTATCCATTGTTCTCTTTCCTGGGATATTTAAGGTGTACTGAAGTTGAGGTTCTTGTAAACAGAGTAGCCCTAAACTGTGGTGTGCTTGTGTCTTGTTGATTTTTAGACTTCCCTAGATATACTCCCATGATTGGAAGTGTCCTATGCTCTGTAGCTCTGTTTTTTAGATGATTTAGGAACCACCATACACTTCTCCAGAGTGGCTCTCGGCAGTTCACACACTGCCCATCAGCGTATAAAGGCTCCCTGTTCTCCATGGCCTGTCCTACATTTCTGGTTTTTACAATTTTTTAGGATGGCCCTTTTGACCGGTGGGAAATGAGACTTCTTTGTTGTGCACATTTGCATTGCTTGCTTGCTTCGTTGCCCATAAAGTGCGCATGCGTTTTTTCCTGGATATAATCAGGAAAAAACGCATACGCCCTTTTGGGCCAACTGCATCATTGTCGAAATTCTGCCGCTTTTTATGTGCTTTAAAGACGAGTCCAATCTATCTCTTGAAATCTGTTTCTTGCAATTCTGTCTTGCATTCAGATCCTCTTCTTTGCCTTACCTCAACATATTTTTGGACGTTAGTTTTCATTTATAACTCTGCAGGTTTGTGAATTGCAGTGACCCTGAGCTCCATTTTTTAAGTTGCTCTTTTGTGAGCTGACCTCAAACCCGCAGGATTGCTTTAGGCCCTATTTTGGCTCCGGCGAGGCGGGCTGAGTCTTTTTTCAATTCTTATTCTTAATGGGAAATTAGAGTGATATGTGCCCGTCCAAACCCCTACAACTATTCTCTCATTGGTTCCCCCTCTTCCCGTTCATCCTCCTCACAATTTGCAAAATGTGTGAAACAGAAGTTTAAACGTGCTGATTCTCCAAGTGGGGAGATTCTAAGTAACGTGGCTGGAATGGTGAACAGGAGCACCAGGAGAGGATAAATGAGCTGCATTTTAGACACATCTCCCGATCACATGGTGTACAGTCCTCTGGGTTTTCCATGCATGTTTTAGCTGTAGGAAGATCCCTTGAACCTGCAGATTTGGGACCCATTGAATGGGTACCAGGTAGTATTACTTTAAAGGGTGTGCATTTCCTCACCCAACCTCACATTTCTCTTAGTGCAAACAGTTTCCAGCCTTATGTCTCATCCTGCTGTGGGTCTAGATGTGTTCAATCCATGTTGCATCACCGGCCCTGAGGAAAAGTTGTAAGAGGTTTTCTCTCTGTCGTTTATTTTTTTCAATTTATTACTATATTGGTTACAGCTGATTTTCAAAGCTCTGTTTCTTGCTGCTGTACATCCACTTGATCCACGTATGGAGAGACATCAATAAATTCTTTTTCAGATTCTTACCAGTCGTATATATTCTTTTCCGGTGACTTGAGTGTGCTGAGTGCAGTTCTTTTAGCTACCGTGTAGGCCTTGTTGATTATCAGTTTGGTATTTGGAATGGTATCTTTGCTAATTTCAACCTCCTGGATGATGCCTCACCCCTCCCCACCTTTCCCGTTTAGCAGCCTTATGCGTGTTTTCTACATATTTGACTATGTTTTTGTTTTGTAATTTATTTCATGTGTAGCCATTTTGGATTCCACCTTTAAGTGATATCTTATGATATGTGTCTTTTTCTTTTTGAATTATGTCACTTAGAATGATCATACGTAACTCCTCCGGAGTTGTTACAACTGGCCATATTTCATAGATTTCCAGGCTGAATAATATTCCACTCTACCTAAGTACCACATGTCTATCCATTTTTTCCCTCCAGAGACATTTAAGTTATATCCTAGTCGAGGATCTTTTAAACAGAGAGGGGGTAAACATTGGGGTGCCTGTGTCCTCTCGATTTTTGTTTTTCCCAAGATATACGCCCATGAGTGCAAGTGCCCTATGCTCTGTAGCTCATTTTTTAGATGCTTTAGTAAACACAATACACTTCTCCAGAATGGCCGTTGGCAATATACATTTCCACTATAAGTCTCACAGGGCTCCCTCTTCTCCTTGCCCTGTCCTGCATTTCTGTTGTTTACGCTTTATGAGGATGGCTCTTCTGACTGATGCGAAGTGATATCTTTTGTAGTATTGATTTCCAGTGCCCACCTGTTTGGTTGGCTAAAAAAGTGTATGCCCTTTTCTTGAATATATACAGAAAAAAACGCATACACCCTTTTTGGCCAACTGCAATGTTGGCAATGTTCAGCCCCTTTTCTTGTGCTTAATGGCGAGTCCTTTCTACCTCCTCAAATCCCTTTCCTGCCATTCTCCCTTGCTTACAAGTCCCTTTCTCTGACTTTCCTCAAGACATTTTTCAGTGATGGATATTTTCAACTCTGCAGTTTCGTGAATTTTACTGCCCCTGAGTTCCATTGTTCAACTTGTGTTTATGGGAACTGGCCACAAAGCAGCGGGATTTCCTCAAGCCCTATACTGTTTCCATGGGCAACCCTAGCCTTTGGTCAATTCGTCTTCCTGATTGGAAATTAGAGTGACATGTGCCTGTCTGAACACCTAGGACTTGTCTCTCATTGTTCCTCATCCTTCTGCTTCATCCTCTGGACAAATTCCAAACTGTACGCAACAGGATGTTGACAGTGCTGCCATCTCCAAGTGGGGAGACTGTTAGTAAAGATGCTGGATGGGTGAACCCGAGCACCAGGAGATGAGGAGATGAGATGCCTTCTCCAAACTCTTCCCAATCAGACGGTATACCATCCTCTGGGTGTGACAGACATGTTTTAGCAGTAGGAAGAGTCCCATTCATGTAAGGAGAACACCAGGGCTTTTTCAAAATCAGTGTCTCCCCGAAACCCAAACTGGGGAATTTTTTAAGCTACGGCTACACATATGTTCATTAAGGGCCTTGGGAAGTAGACAGAGTCCAAACTTTAGATGATTGAAGTCTTCAGGGTCAGAAGCACTCACCACCAGCTTCCCTTAGGTTACACTTTAACTGTCATTGATAGATGATGTCAATAAAAATATCTATTCTTTTTCAGATTATTTCCCCTTATAGGTTATTGCAAAATGTTGAGTGTAGTTCCCCGTGCTATACAGTAGTTCCTTGTTGATGATCTATTTTATACATAGCAGTGTGTATGTGTTAATCCCAAACTGTTAATTTATCCCTCCTCCCACCTTTCCCCTTTGGTAATAATAAATTATAAGATTTTATACTTCTCAGAAATGGGGGAGCTGAAAGAGAGGTATCATTTTCAATGGAAAAGCATTTAAAACAAGATTGAAGCTTTAACCAAGATTATTAGATGTACATCCTTGGAAAGAAATCACTTCGTTTCTCTAATATTGACCTGACAAATAAGACAAACCTTTTCACTGAACTTGCTTATAATAAAGTGATGGAAATATCAAATGGGAGTGTTAGAAACATCTTATTTTACCCGAGCCTTATACACTGTTCTATGTTAACTACAGTTTGGCTCACACATCTGTTCATTGAGGTTACAATAGTCTCAATTTCTGTTACTGATCCTCCAGAGTGGACCCCAACAAGTGTCCCCCTGCGCAGTGTCATTGGGGCCAACAGATCGAGACTGAGTTTGGTTCACAAGCAAAGGAAACTTTATATTTTGATCAGAGAATGGAGAGGTGAGAGCATGCACTACCCCGTGGGCTGTGGGCTGGGCTGCTGTGTAGAGATCCTGTCAGAGTCAGTGGGAGGGAGGGGGCGGAGCTCTCAAGGGCTGGGTTGGCTGCAGCTCAGGCTCTATATCGCGGAGTCTGCACTGGGCCCCAGGAGCTGAGGTGTCGACACAGCCATTCTGCACTAGGAAATCTGGTCTGAAGTGCCGGGTGTGGAACCTCTGCATGTGGGACCCTAGGAGCACATGAAATTAGACAAAGCACAAAGGATAAAAAAGGTTAGACTTGACTTTATTGCCCAGATTCTATTTTTATCTCCCAGGGATTTTTAATGGGCTTTGCTGGGGACAAACCGCTCCTCTGCCTTTTGTCCCGTTCCTCATTCTTGGAGTGCTGAGGGTGCAGACCCTTCTTCTGTAACTGCTGAGTGCTGAGTTGGGAGTCCTCATACCCGGGGGCGAGGGTCAGAGCTTCTCCCCAGCAGCCTCCAGGTGACGTTGATTGTCCCCAGGACCCCTGCCTCCCTGCTCGTCCACCTGAGCACCAACATTGGAAGTGTTATAGATTCTAATGACCTTTAAGGGTCCAGGAAAGAGATGTGCAGAGACGCTGTGGGGACCGGTTTCACCCCGCCCCACATTTGTTCGGCCACCTTAGGCTGACCGTTTCTGCCAGCCTAGATGCTCTGACCAGTAGTCTGTGCTTTCTTCAATTAGGCCCCTGAATTAACATACAAACAGCACCAGGTGTCAGAGCCCTGCCCGCTCAAGTCCCACACAGTCCAGGGTCAGTGGTGATCAAGGACCATGATGGCCACTGAGTCAACAGCCTTTTGAAGTAAACAGGAGTCCAGCCGGTCTTATTGGCCACCATCATCACAGTGTCTGTAGGCTTTTCTATGGTGACAGTGTGATATACGGTTCCCCCGCCAAGATTATTAGCTCCCCTCTGGGTGCAGTAAGTCCTGCAAGCAGTAGTCTACTCTTTTGGGACACACTCTTGTTGTTTTATGAGAGAAACTCCAGGTCAAGTGATGTTCACACGAGTCGTCATGGTGCCCTGTTGCCCCCGGTTATCTCTCTGGATGTTGGAGTTGGAGGGCCTCCTCACTCGAGGTCGGTGTGCCCACGGAGCGAACCCTGCAACTTCAGGGCATGGTTGGTGATTAGGATCACCACGTGGGGTCCTTTTCCCTTAGGAGGGAGGTGGCCTTTTGGGCTGCTGATTTCCAGGTTTTTAGATACCGCCAGTATCTTGGCCAGATGTGGCAGTGGGCCAAGCCCCTTGGTGACTGTAGTTTATCCTACCTGGATGGCATTCTTGCATTGTTCCATTTCAAGTGGTCCCAGTTTTTGCACTAATTCTCCAATGGCGATTCACCTTTCACTGGGAATGTAAAGGTCAAAGGGTTTAGCTAAATTAGGGAGTTCCAGGGCAAGGGTCTGAATTGACTGCTCTTTCCATTCTTGAAAGGCCACTTCTGGATTCTATTCAAAAAGATCATCATCTTTTCCTTTCAGTGTTTCATATAGAGGCCCAGCTAGTAGACTGTAGTTAGGGATCCAGAAGCAGCAAACCCTGGCCTCCCCAGGAACCCCTAAGCTGTCTTCTAGTTTTAGAAAGGGGTAAGGCTGAAAATGGTTTCTTCCCTTTCCTGGGATGGGCTTCTCCGACCTTCTGTGAGAATGAAGCCCAGGCAGGTCACCGCAGTCTGTGATATTTGAGCTTTTTCTTGGACAACTTCTATCCTTTATTGGCTTGGTAGTTCAGAGGCCTCCTTAGTAGGGCTGGCGATCAGAATGTCATCTGCGTACTGAAGGAGGGTTTCCCTTTCCAGAGGTAGAACTTTTAGGTCTTTAGCTAAGGTTTCCCCAAAGATGGTGTGGGAATATTTGCACCCTTGGGGCAAGACGGCCCGTAAGTATTGTTTTATTTGTATGTTGAGTCCTGCCACTCACAAGCCAAAATTTCTTGTGACTCTGGGACTAATGGAATACAAAAGAAGGCATCATTGAAGACTAATACAGAATACCATGTCCTGGTGGTTGGTAGAATGACCAGCAGGGTGTAGGAATTAGGAGCAACTGGAGGTATATCCTCGGTGGCTTCACTGACTGTCCTGACATCCTTTACCAGGTCCCCAGCAGCCCATGGGGCACTCGTGGTCACACCAATCCCAGAATATGGAGCTCACCTGGGCAGGTACCCCACCCCCACCCCAGCCCACGGGGCTCTGGTGGTCAGGCCCCTCCCAGGATACAGAGTTACCCTTGCAGGTACCGTGGCAGGGCTGGGCACACAGGAACCGTGCACATAGCCCTCATTGCAGAGCACCCCCAGCTCACCTGTCACTCAGAGCTGACACAGAGCACCTCAGAGCAGGACTTGAACTAACAAACAGCAGCTGTGACAGGTCTGTGACCCTGGGCATCACTCTGTGCGGCCTCCCTCCACCTGGTCTTCCAGAGACTTCCACTGCACCCGGGGCACCCGGCCTCTGTCTCCAACCACCACCCACCCCTCCTCTCCCTGACTCCTGGGTTCCTCTCATTAAGAGAGGGTTTTCTTGAAGTTGTCTCCCACTCATGGGCCAGATAAAATGATTAGAAAACAAGCCAAAGCTGCAGCCCCTTGTCTATCCTGACTCTCAGGAGCCCACACCTGTTCCTTGGACCTGGCCGGTTCAGCAAGTTCCATTTTCTGCAACTGTGAGCCCCTGAGGGGTGATGATTGGCTGAGCTGGGCAGCCTTACCGTGCCGGCCAGCCCTCCCCAGGTGTGCCTGGGTTGAGATCAATATAAATACCACTCCAGGCAGCAAGAGCCCCTGCAGCCATGCCTGAGCCATTTTCTCTGCCCTGTCAGCAGTCTCGGGGCTGGGCTGGTGGGAGGGAGTGAGAGGCCACGGCTTTGTGGGTGGCCCAGTGTGAGTGGGGCTCTGCTGGACTTTCTGCAGCAGTTGCCAGGCTGCCACCTGCTAAAGCAGAGGATGTGTCACCCATACCTGCTGCTGGAATTTCTCCCTGGGCAGAGGTGAGGAAGGAAAAAAGCAGTGGGGGCAGGGACAGGACGGGTATCTCAGGCAGGGAAATGGAAATCTTCCAGAAGAGCACCCAGGGCCAGGACCATCCTGGCTGGCCTGCAGGCACCAAGTCGGCCGGCATGCTGTCACTCGTGTGGCTCTATGGCCCTTCCTCTAGGCTTTCAAGTCCTTGTATATATTCAGGTGTTTTACCTGGGACGGGTGGGAATAGTTCAGCAGCAACTGGCCTGGGGCTCAGCTCACGTTTACTCACAGATGCCTCGGCACGGTGCCCCAGCTTTGCAATGAGGACGCTTGTTGCGTGGGGGCTGCTGGCTGAATGGGAGACGATTCCCCACCACTGACCAACTTCAGAATTGTTTACAACTGGAGCAAGTGCCCTGATACGGTTTTCCTCTGTGGAACTGGTGGGTTCTGTGTTTTTTTTCTCTTTTTCGTTTTTGGTTCAAGGTAGATTTTATTCTTCTTTTTTGTATTTACAGATAGAAGCATGGAAATAATTTATTCATATAAATACATGTATGTGAAGGGAATAATTGTTTTTTCTGTTTTATTTTTTAAATTTTATTTCTTTTTAATTTTGAATTTTATTTTATATTTTTATACAGCAGGTTCTTATTGGTTATCTATTTTATACATATAAATGTATACATGCCAATCCCAGTCTCTCAACTCCTCCCACCACCACTCCCCCAACAGCTTTCCCCCCTTCTTGTCCATACGTTTGTTGTCTACATCTGTTGCTCTATTTATGCCTTGCAGAATGGTTAATCTGTACAGTTTTTCTAGGTTCCACATATATGCATGAATATACAAGATTTGTTTTTCTCTTTCTGACTTACTTCACTCTGTATGACAGTCTCTAGATCCATCGACGTCTCTACAAATGACCCAATTTCATTCCTTTTCATGGCTTAGTAATATTCCATTTTATATATGTACCACAGCTTTATGCATTCATCTGTCTGTGGGCATTTAGGTTGCTTCCATTACCTCGATATTGTAAACAGTGATGCAATGAACATTGCGGTGAATGTCTCTTTTTGATTTATGGTTTTGTCTGGCTATATGTCCAGTACTGGAATTGCTGTATCATATGGTAATTCTACTGTTAGTTTCTTAAGAAACATCATATTGTTCTCCATAGTGACTGTATCAATTTATATTCCCAACAATAGTGGAAGAGGGTTCCTTTTCTCCACACCCTTTCCAGCATTTTTTGTTTGTAGATTTTCTAATGATGCCCATTCTATCAGGTGTGAGGTGATACCTCACTGTTGAGACCATTTTGTTGAGCAAGGGGTAGGTCTTGTCTATTACATATTTGGCTTATGGAACGGCATCTGTGCTAATTTCAAACTCTGGTTTTATGCAGCACCCCAACTCACCTTCCCCCTTAAGCAAGCATAAGTTGGTTTTCTAAACTTGAGACACTGTTCTGTTTTGTAACTCAGTTCATGTGTAGCCAAGTTCACATTCTGTGTATTAGTGACATCTTATGATGTTTCTTCTTCTGTGAGACTTATTTCAGTTAGAATCATCATACCTGAATCCACTCATTATGCTGCTACGGGCCTGATGACATAGATTTCATTGCTGAGTGATATTGCATTGTACGTAAGTACCACAACTTCTTTATCCATTTTTCACTTTCTGCGATATTGAACTTGTACCGTAAACGAGGTTCTTGTAAACAGAGCCGTCCCAAACTTTGGGGTGGCTGTGTCTTTTTGATTTTAAATTCCATAAGCTATAGGACCATAAGTGGAAGTGCCCTAGGCTCTGTTGCTTTGTTTTTTAGATGTTTCAGGAAACACCATACACTTCTCCCTAGTGGCTCTTGGCAAATTACATCCCGCCCATCAGCATAACAAGGCTCCCAGTTCTCCATGGCCTGTCCTGCCTTTCTGGATTTTACATTTTTTTCAGTTGTCCCTTTAGACCGGGGGGAAGTGAGACTTCATTATAGTGCAGATTTCCTTTGCAAGCTTGCTTGGTTGGCCAAAAAGGGCGTATGCGTTTTTTCCTGAATATATTCAGGAAAAAACGCATACGCCCTTTTTGGCCAAGGGCATCATTGTGGACGTTCTGCCTCTTTTCCTATGCTTTAAATGCAATTCCAGTCTACCTCCTGAAATCGGTTTCCTGCAATTCTGCCCCGCTTTCAAGTCCTCTTGGCAGCCTTACTTCAGTATATTTTTGGACGATAGCTGTCATTTATAACTCTGCAGGTTTGTGAATTAGTGTCCCTGAGCTCCTTTCTTCAACTCGCTTTCTTGTGAGCTGGCCGCAACACCGCAGGATTGCTTCAGGCCCTAATCTGGTTCCGTCATGGCACGCTGAGCCTTTGGTTAATTCCTCTTTCTGGTGGGAAATGAGAGTTAAATTTGCGCATCCAGACACCTCCAGCTAGTCTCTCATTGGTTTTCCCTATTCCTGTTCATCTTCCGCAGAAATTGCAAACTGGGCCAAACAGGAGGTTAAAGGCACTGACTCTCCAAGTCGGGAGAGTGTTAGTAAAGCGTGTGGAATGTTGCACCCGAGTACCAGGGGACGAGAACTGAGACATATTGGAACACGTCTCCCGATCACACGGTTGATCATACTCTGGGTTCCACATGCATGTTTTAGCTGAAGGAAGAATCCCTTAAACCTGGAGAGTTGAGACCCGTGGAATGGGTACCATGCAATATGACTTCAAAGGGTCTTCATTTGCTCACCGAACCTCTCCAATCCTATCACTGCTGCATTTATGCCCCTGTACACACGCTTGATTCTCTTTCAGAGACATAGCAATCCATAGGTTTTAAGATACTTACTAGTCAGGTACATTCTTAGGCGTTTAATATGGGGTGTTGTGTCCACTTCGTTGAGCAAGGAGTAGCTCTTGTCTATTCCATATTTGGCTTAAGGAACTTTATCTGTGCTCATTTCAATCTCTGGTTTTATGCAGCACCCCAACTCACCTTTCCCCTTAAGCAAGCATAAGTTGGTTTTTTAAATTTGAGACCCTGTTCTGTTTTGTAATCCAGTTCCTGTGTAGCCAAGTTTACATTCCGTGTATTAGTGATATCTTATGATGTTTCTTTTCCTGTGTGACTTATTTCAGTTAGAATCATCATACCTGAATCCACTCATTATGCTGCTACGGGCCTGATGACATAGATTTCATTGCTGAGTGATATTGCATTGTACGTAAGTACCACAACTTCTTTATCCATTTTCCACTTTCTGCGATATTGAACGTGTACCGTAAATGAGGTTCTTGTAAACAGAGCCATCCCAAACTTTGCGGTGGCTGTGTCTTTTTGATTTTAATTTCCCTAAGCTATAGGACCATAAGTGGAAGTGCCCTAGGCTCCGCTGCTTTGTTTTTTAGAATTTTCAGGAAGCACCATACACTTTTTCCAAGTGGCTCTTGGCAATTTACATCCCGCCCATCAGCATAACAAGGCTCCCAGTTCTCCATGGCCTGTCCTGCCTTTCTGGATTTTACACTTTTTTCAGATGGCCCTTTTGACCGGGGGGAAGTGAGACTTCATTGTAGTGCAGATTTCCTTTGCAAGCTTGCTTGGTTGGCCAAAAAGGGCGTATGCGTTTTTTCCTGAATATATTCAGGAAAAAACGCATACGCCCTTTTTGGCCAAGTGCATCATTGTGGACGTTCTGCGTCTTTTCCTATGCTTTAAATGCAATTCCAGTCTACCTCCTGAAATCGGTTTCCTGCAATTCTGCCTTGCTTTCAATGCCTTTTCATAGCCTTACCTCAATATATTTTTTGAAAATAGTTGGCCTTTATAACTCTGCATGTTTTTGAATTGCAGTGGCCCTTAGCTCCATTTTTCAGCTCTTATTTTTGTGGTCTTGCCTCATAACCACATGATTCCTTCAGGCCCTATTCTTCTTCTGGAGCACCTTGCTGTGCCTTTGTTTTATTCTTCTTACTGATGTGAAATTAGAGTGACATATGCCCATTGAAACCGCTACAGCTAGTTTCTCACTGGTTTCCCCTATTCCCATTCATCCTCCGCACTAACTGCAGACTGTGTGATACCAGAACTTAAAGGCATTGACTCTCCATGTGGGGATATTGTTAGTAAAGTGGCTGGAATGTCGATCCGGAGCCCCAGGAGAGGAAAAATGAGGTGCGTTTTAGAAACCTTTCCCGATCATATGGTATACCAGTCGCTCAGTTTCCCAGGCATGGTTTAGCTGTAGGAAGATTCCCTTCAACCTGGAGTGTTGGGACCCTGGAATGAGTAGCATGAAGTATTGCATTAAACTTTTGGCAGTTGCTCACCAAAGCTCACCAATCCTCTCAGCCCCAAGTGTCCAGCCTTATGTCTTATCCAGCTGTGGGTTTATATGTGGTCAATCCAGGTTGCATCACAGCCCCTGAGCGAATTTTGTAAGAATTTTTCTCTCTTTCATTGTTTCTGCGTTTTGTTTTTAAAATTTATTTCTATAATGGGGTTTAGCTCACTTTCACTGCTGTGTTTGTGCTGCTCTGCACACACTTGATTCCCTTATGGAGATATATCAATACATGGGTTTTAAGATTCTTATTACTCAGATATATTTCTCTGCGGTGTATAGGGTGTGTTGAGGCCAGTTCATTGAGCAAGGTGTAGATCTTGTCTAATACCTATTTGGTTTATTGAACGGTATCTGTGCTAATTTTAAACTCTGGTTTTATGCATCACCCCACCTCTCCTTTCCCCTTAAGCTGACATAAGTGTGTTTTCTAAATGTGAGACACTGTTCTGTTCTGTAATTCATTTCTTGTGCAGCCATATTTACCCTCCCTCTATAAGTGATATCTTATGATATGTTTCTTTTTCTGTTTGACTTATTTCAAGTAGTATTATCGGACCTAAATCCACTCTTTATCCTTCTACTAGCCTTATTACATTGATTTCATGGTGAAGAGATATTCCATTGTACATAAGTACCACATCTTCTTTATCCATTGTTCTCTTTCCTGGGATATTTAAGGTGTACTGAAGTTGAGGTTCTTGTAAACAGAGTAGCCCTAAACTGTGGTGTGCTTGTGTCTTGTTGATTTTTAGACTTCCCTAGATATACTCCCATGATTGGAAGTGTCCTATGCTCTGTAGCTCTGTTTTTTAGATGATTTAGGAACCACCATACACTTCTCCAGAGTGGCTCTCGGCAGTTCACACACTGCCCATCAGCGTATAAAGGCTCCCTGTTCTCCATGGCCTGTCCTACATTTCTGGTTTTTACAATTTTTTAGGATGGCCCTTTTGACCGGTGGGAAATGAGACTTCTTTGTTGTGCACATTTGCATTGCTTGCTTGCTTCGTTGCCCATAAAGTGCGCATGCGTTTTTTCCTGGATATAATCAGGAAAAAACGCATACGCCCTTTTGCGCCAACTGCATCATTGTCGAAATTCTGCCGCTTTTTATGTGCTTTAAAGACGAGTCCAATCTATCTCTTGAAATCTGTTTCTTGCAATTCTGTCTTGCATTCAGATCCTCTTCTTTGCCTTACCTCAACATATTTTTGGACGTTAGTTTTCATTTATAACTCTGCAGGTTTGTGAATTGCAGTGACCCTGAGCTCCATTTTTTTAAGTTGCTCTTTTGTGAGCTGACCTCAAACCCGCAGGATTGCTTTAGGCCCTATTTTGGCTCCGGCGAGGCGGGCTGAGCCTTTTTTCATTTCTTATTCTTAATGGGAAATTAGAGTGATATGTGCCCGTCCAAACCCCTACAACTATTCTCTCATTGGTTCCCCCTCTTCCCGTTCATCCTCCTCACAATTTGCAAAATGTGTGAAACAGAAGTTTAAACGTGCTGATTCTCCAAGTGGGGAGATTCTAAGTAACGTGGCTGGAATGGTGAACAGGAGCACCAGGAGAGGATAAATGAGCTGCATTTTAGACACATCTCCCGATCACATGGTGTACAGTCCTCTGGGTTTTCCATGCATGTTTTAGCTGTAGGAAGATCCCTTGAACCTGCAGATTTGGGACCCATTGAATGGGTACCAGGTAGTATTACTTTAAAGGGTGTGCATTTCCTCACCCAACCTCACATTTCTCTTAGTGCAAACAGTTTCCAGCCTTATGTCTCATCCTGCTGTGGGTCTAGATGTGTTCAATCCATGTTGCATCACCGGCCCTGAGGAAAAGTTGTAAGAGGTTTTCTCTCTGTCGTTTATTTTTTTCAATTTATTACTATATTGGTTACAGCTGATTTTCAAAGCTCTGTTTCTTGCTGCTGTACATCCACTTGATCCACGTATGGAGAGACATCAATAAATTCTTTTTCAGATTCTTACCAGTCGTATATATTCTTTTCCGGTGACTTGAGTGTGCTGAGTGCAGTTCTTTTAGCTACCGTGTAGGCCTTGTTGATTATCAGTTTGGTATTTGGAATGGTATCTTTGCTAATTTCAACCTCCTGGATGACGCCTCACCCCTCCCCACCTTTCCCGTTTATCAGCCTTATGCGTGTTTTCTACATATTTGACTATGTTTTTGTTTTGTAATTTATTTCATGTGTAGCCATTTTGGATTCCACCTTTAAGTGATATCTTATGATATGTGTCTTTTTCTTTTTGAATTATGTCACTTAGAATGATCATACGTAACTCCTCCGGAGTTGTTACAACTGGCCATATTTCATAGATTTCCAGGCTGAATAATATTCCACTCTACCTAAGTACCACATGTCTATCCATTTTTTCCCTCCAGAGACATTTAAGTTATATCCTAGTCGAGGATCTTTTAAACAGAGAGGGGGTAAACATTGGGGTGCCTGTGTCCTCTCGATTTTTGTTTTTCCCAAGATATACGCCCATGAGTGCAAGTGCCCTATGCTCTGTAGCTCATTTTTTAGATGCTTTAGTAAACACAATACACTTCTCCAGAATGGCCGTTGGCAATATACATTTCCACTATAAGTCTCACAGGGCTCCCTCTTCTCCTTGCCCTGTCCTGCATTTCTGTTGTTTACGCTTTATGAGGATGGCTCTTCTGACTGATGCGAAGTGATATCTTTTGTAGTATTGATTTCCAGTGCCCACCTGTTTGGTTGGCTAAAAAAGTGTATGCCCTTTTCTTGAATATATACAGAAAAAAACGCATACACCCTTTTTGGCCAACTGCAATGTTGGCAATGTTCAGCCCCTTTTCTTGTGCTTAATGGCGAGTCCTTTCTACCTCCTCAAATCCCTTTCCTGCCATTCTCCCTTGCTTACAAGTCCCTTTCTCTGACTTTCCTCAAGACATTTTTCAGTGATGGATATTTTCAACTCTGCAGTTTCGTGAATTTTACTGCCCCTGAGTTCCATTGTTCAACTTGTGTTTATGGGAACTGGCCACAAAGCAGCGGGATTTCCTCAAGCCCTATACTGTTTCCATGGGCAACCCTAGCCTTTGGTCAATTCGTCTTCCTGATTGGAAATTAGAGTGACATGTGCCTGTCTGAACACCTAGGACTTGTCTCTCATTGTTCCTCATCCTTCTGCTTCATCCTCTGGACAAATTCCAAACTGTACGCAACAGGATGTTGACAGTGCTGCCATCTCCAAGTGGGGAGACTGTTAGTAAAGACGCTGGATGGGTGAACCCGAGCACCAGGAGATGAGGAGATGAGATGCCTTCTCCAAACTCTTCCCAATCAGACGGTATACCATCCTCTGGGTGTGACAGACATGTTTTAGCAGTAGGAAGAGTCCCATTCATGTAAGGAGAACACCAGGGCTTTTTCAAAATCAGTGTCTCCCCGAAACCCAAACTGGGGAATTTTTTAAGCTACGGCTACACATATGTTCATTAAGGGCCTTGGGAAGTAGGCAGAGTCCAAACTTTAGATGATTGAAGTCTTCAGGGTCAGAAGCACTCACCACCAGCTTCCCTTAGGTTACACTTTAACTGTCATTGATAGATGATGTCAATAAAAATATCTATTCTTTTTCAGATTATTTCCCCTTATAGGTTATTGCAAAATGTTGAGTGTAGTTCCCTGTGCTATACAGTAGTTCCTTGTTGATGATCTATTTTATACATAGCAGTGTGTATGTGTTAATCCCAAACTGTTACTTTATCCCTCCTCCCACCTTTCCCCTTTGGTAATAATAAATTATAAGATTTTATACTTCTCAGAAATGGGGGAGCTGAAAGAGAGGTATCATTTTCAATGGAAAAGCATTTAAAACAAGATTGAAGCTTTAACCAAGATTATTAGATGTACATCCTTGGAAAGAAATCACTTCGTTTCTCTAATATTGACCTGACAAATAAGACAAACCTTTTCACTGAACTTGCTTATAATAAAGTGATGGAAATATCAAATGGCAGTGTTAGAAACATCTTATTTTACCCGAGCCTTATACACTGTTCTATGTTAACTACAGTTTGGCTCACACATCTGTTCATTGAGGTTACAATAGTCTCAATTTCTGTTACTGATCCTCCAGAGTGGACCCCAACAAGTGTCCCCCTGCGCAGTGTCATTGGGGCCAACAGATCGAGACTGAGTTTGGTTCACAAGCAAAGGAAACTTTATATTTTGATCAGAGAATGGAGAGGTGAGAGCATGCACTACCCCGTGGGCTGTGGGCTGGGCTGCTGTGTAGAGATCCTGTCAGAGTCAGTGGGAGGGAGGGGGCGGAGCTCTCAAGGGCTGGGTTGGCTGCAGCTCAGGCTCTATATCGCGGAGTCTGCACTGGGCCCCAGGAGCTGAGGTGTCGACACAGCCATTCTGCACTAGGAAATCTGGTCTGAAGTGCCGGGTGTGGAACCTCTGCATGTGGGACCCTAGGAGCACATGAAATTAGACAAAGCACAAAGGATAAAAAAGGTTAGACTTGACTTTATTGCCCAGATTCTATTTTTATCTCCCAGGGATTTTTAATGGGCTTTGCTGGGGACAAACCGCTCCTCTGCCTTTTGTCCCGTTCCTCATTCTTGGAGTGCTGAGGGTGCAGACCCTTCTTCTGTAACTGCTGAGTGCTGAGTTGGGAGTCCTCATACCCGGGGGCGAGGGTCAGAGCTTCTCCCCAGCAGCCTCCAGGTGATGTTGATTGTCCCCAGGACCCCTGCCTCCCTGCTCGTCCACCTGAGCACCAACATTGGAAGTGTTATAGATTCTAATGACCTTTAAGGGTCCAGGAAAGAGATGTGCAGAGACGCTGTGGGGACCGGTTTCACCCCGCCCCACATTTGTTCGGCCACCTTAGGCTGACCGTTTCTGCCAGCCTAGATGCTCTGACCAGTAGTCTGCGCTTTCTTCAATTAGGCCCCTGAATTAACGTACAAACAGCACCAGGTGTCAGAGCCCTGCCCGCTCAAGTCCCACACAGTCCAGGGTCAGTGGTGATCAAGGACCATGATGGCCACTGAGTCAACAGCCTTTTGAAGTAAACAGGAGTCCAGCCGGTCTTATTGGCCACCATCATCACAGTGTCTGTAGGCTTTTCTATGGTGACAGTGTGATATACGGTTCCCCCGCCAAGATTATTAGCTCCCCTCTGGGTGCAGTAAGTCCTGCAAGCAGTAGTCTACTCTTTTGGGACACACTCTTGTTGTTTTATGAGAGAAACTCCAGGTCAAGTGATGTTCACACGAGTCGTCATGGTGCCCTGTTGCCCCCGGTTATCTCTCTGGATGTTGGAGTTGGAGGGCCTCCTCACTCGAGGTCGGTGTGCCCACGGAGCGAACCCTGCAACTTCAGGGCATGGTTGGTGATTAGGATCACCACGTGGGGTCCTTTTCCCTTAGGAGGGAGGTGGCCTTTTGGGCTGCTGATTTCCAGGTTTTTAGATACCGCCAGTATCTTGGCCAGATGTGGCAGTGGGCCAAGCCCCTTGGTGACTGTAGTTTATCCTACCTGGATGGCATTCTTGCATTGTTCCATTTCAAGTGGTCCCAGTTTTTGCACTAATTCTCCAATGGCGATTCACCTTTCACTGGGAATGTAAAGGTCAAAGGGTTTAGCTAAATTAGGGAGTTCCAGGGCAAGGGTCTGAATTGACTGCTCTTTCCATTCTTGAAAGGCCACTTCTGGATTCTATTCAAAAAGATCATCATCTTTTCCTTTCAGTGTTTCATATAGAGGCCCAGCTAGTAGACTGTAGTTAGGGATCCAGAAGCAGCAAACCCTGGCCTCCCCAGGAACCCCTAAGCTGTCTTCTAGTTTTAGAAAGGGGTAAGGCTGAAAATGGTTTCTTCCCTTTCCTGGGATGGGCTTCTCCGACCTTCTGTGAGAATGAAGCCCAGGCAGGTCACCGCAGTCTGTGATATTTGAGCTTTTTCTTGGACAACTTCTATCCTTTATTGGCTTGGTAGTTCAGAGGCCTCCTTAGTAGGGCTGGCGATCAGAATGTCATCTGCGTACTGAAGGAGGGTTTCCCTTTCCAGAGGTAGAACTTTTAGGTCTTTAGCTAAGGTTTCCCCAAAGATGGTGTGGGAATATTTGCACCCTTGGGGCAAGACGGCCCGTAAGTATTGTTTTATTTGTATGTTGAGTCCTGCCACTCACAAGCCAAAATTTCTTGTGACTCTGGGACTAATGGAATACAAAAGAAGGCATCATTGAAGACTAATACAGAATACCATGTCCTGGTGGTTGGTAGAATGACCAGCAGGGTGTAGGAATTAGGAGCAACTGGAGGTATATCCTCGGTGGCTTCACTGACTGTCCTGACATCCTTTACCAGGTCCCCAGCAGCCCATGGGGCACTCGTGGTCACACCAATCCCAGAATATGGAGCTCACCTGGGCAGGTACCCCACCCCCACCCCAGCCCACGGGGCTCTGGTGGTCAGGCCCCTCCCAGGATACAGAGTTACCCTTGCAGGTACCGTGGCAGGGCTGGGCACACAGGAACCGTGCACATAGCCCTCATTGCAGAGCACCCCCAGCTCACCTGTCACTCAGAGCTGACACAGAGCACCTCAGAGCAGGACTTGAACTAACAAACAGCAGCTGTGACAGGTCTGTGACCCTGGGCATCACTCTGTGCGGCCTCCCTCCACCTGGTCTTCCAGAGACTTCCACTGCACCCGGGGCACCAGGCCTCTGTCTCCAACCACCACCCACCCCTCCTCTCCCTGACTCCTGGGTTCCTCTCATTAAGAGAGGGTTTTCTTGAAGTTGTCTCCCACTCATGGGCCAGATAAAATGATTAGAAAACAAGCCAAAGCTGCAGCCCCTTGTCTATCCTGACTCTCAGGAGCCCACACCTGTTCCTTGGACCTGGCCGGTTCAGCAAGTTCCATTTTCTGCAAATGTGAGCCCCTGAGGGGTGATGATTGGCTGAGCTGGGCAGCCTTACCGTGCCGGCCAGCCCTCCCCAGGTGTGCCTGGGTTGAGATCAATATAAATACCACTCCAGGCAGCAAGAGCCCCTGCAGCCATGCCTGAGCCATTTTCTCTGCCCTGTCAGCAGTCTCGGGGCTGGGCTGGTGGGAGGGAGTGAGAGGCCACGGCTTTGTGGGTGGCCCAGTGTGAGTGGGGCTCTGCTGGACTTTCTGCAGCAGTTGCCAGGCTGCCACCTGCTAAAGCAGAGGATGTGTCACCCATACCTGCTGCTGGAATTTCTCCCTGGGCAGAGGTGAGGAAGGAAAAAAGCAGTGGGGGCAGGGACAGGACGGGTATCTCAGGCAGGGAAATGGAAATCTTCCAGAAGAGCACCCAGGGCCAGGACCATCCTGGCTGGCCTGCAGGCACCAAGTCGGCCGGCATGCTGTCACTCGTGTGGCTCTATGGCCCTTCCTCTAGGCTTTCAAGTCCTTGTATATATTCAGGTGTTTTACCTGGGACGGGTGGGAATAGTTCAGCAGCAACTGGCCTGGGGCTCAGCTCACGTTTACTCACAGATGCCTCGGCACGGTGCCCCAGCTTTGCAATGAGGACGCTTGTTGCGTGGGGGCTGCTGGCTGAATGGGAGACGATTCCCCACCACTGACCAACTTCAGAATTGTTTACAACTGGAGCAAGTGCCCTGATACGGTTTTCCTCTGTGGAACTGGTGGGTTCTGTGTTTTTTTTTCTCTTTTTCGTTTTTGGTTCAAGGTAGATTTTATTCTTCTTTTTTGTATTTACAGATAGAAGCATGGAAATAATTTATTCATATAAATACATGTATGTGAAGGGAATAATTGTTTTTTCTGTTTTATTTTTTAAATTTTATTTCTTTTTAATTTTGAATTTTATTTTATATTTTTATACAGCAGGTTCTTATTGGTTATCTATTTTATACATATAAATGTATACATGCCAATCCCAGTCTCTCAACTCCTCCCACCACCACTCCCCCAACAGCTTTCCCCCCTTGTTGTCCATACGTTTGTTGTCTACATCTGTTTCTCTATTTATGCCTTGCAAAATGGTTAATCTGTACAGTTTTTCTAGGTTCCACATATATGCATGAATATACAAGATTTGTTTTTCTCTTTCTGACTTACTTCACTCTGTATGACAGTCTCTAGATCCATCGACGTCTCTACAAATGACCCAATTTCATTCCTTTTCATGGCTTAGTAATATTCCATTTTATATATGTACCACAGCTTTATGCATTCGTCTGTCTGTGGGCATTTAGGTTGCTTCCATTACCTCGATATTGTAAATAGTGATGCAATGAACATTGCGGTGAATGTCTCATTTTGATTTATGGTTTTGTCTGGCTATATGTCCAGTACTGGAATTGCTGTATCATATGGTAATTCTACTGTTAGTTTCTTAAGAAACATCATATTGTTCTCCATAGTGACTGTATCAATTTATATTCCCAACAATAGTGGAAGAGGGTTCCTTTTCTCCACACCCTTTCCAGGATTTTTTGTTTGTAGATTTTCTAATGATGCCCATTCTATCAGGTGTGAGGTGATACCTCACTGTTGAGACCATTTTGTTGAGCAAGGGGTAGGTCTTGTCTATTACATATTTGGCTTATGGAACGGCATCTGTGCTAATTTCAAACTCTGGTTTTATGCAGCACCCCAACTCACCTTCCCCCTTAAGCAAGCATAAGTTGGTTTTCTAAACTTGAGACCCTGTTCTGTTTTGTAACTCAGTTCATGTGTAGCCAAGTTCACATTCTGTGTATTAGTGACATCTTATGATGTTTCTTCTTCTGTGAGACTTATTTCAGTTAGAATCATCATACCTGAATCCACTCATTATGCTGCTACGGGCCTGATGACATAGATTTCATTGCTGAGTGATATTGCATTGTACGTAAGTACCACAACTTCTTTATCCATTTTTCACTTTCTGCGATATTGAACTTGTACCGTAAACGAGGTTCTTGTAAACAGAGCCGTCCCAAACTTTGGGGTGGCTGTGTCTTTTTGATTTTAAATTCCATAAGCTATAGGACCATAAGTGGAAGTGCCCTAGGCTCTGTTGCTTTGTTTTTTAGATGTTTCAGGAAACACCATACACTTCTCCCGAGTGGCTCTTGGCAATTTACATCCCGCCCATCAGCATAACAAGGCTCCCAGTTCTCCATGGCCTGTCCTGCCTTTCTGGATTTTACATTTTTTTCAGTTGTCCCTTTAGACCGGGGGGAAGTGAGACTACATTGTAGTGCAGATTTCCTTTGCAAGCTTGCTTGGTTGGCCAAAAAGTGCGTATGCGTTTTTTCCTGAATATATTCAGAAAAAAACGCATACGCCCTTTTTGGCCAAGTGCATCATTGTGGACGTTCTGCCTCTTTTCCTATGCTTTAAATGCAATTCCAGTCTACCTCCTGAAATCGGTTTCCTGCAATTCTGCCCCGCTTTCAAGTCCTCTTGGCAGCCTTACTTCAGTATATTTTTGGACGATAGCTGTCATTTATAACTCTGCAGGTTTGTGAATTACAGTGCCCCTGAGCTCCTTTCTTCAACTCGCTTTCTTGTGAGCTGGCCGCAACACCGCAGGATTGCTTCAGGCCCTAATCTGGTTCTGGCACGGCACGCTGAGCCTTTGGTTAATTCCTCTTCCTGGTGGGAAATGAGAGTTAAGTTTGCCCATCCAGACACCTCTAGCTAGTCTCTCACTGGTTCTCCCTTTTCCTGTTCATCTTCCGCAGAAATTGCAAACTGGACCAAACAGTAGGTTAAAGGCACTGACTCTCCAAGTCGGGAGAGTGTTAGTAAAGCGTGTGGAATGTTGCACCCGAGTACCAGGGGACGAGAACTGAGACATATTGGAACACGTCTCCCGATCACACGGTTGATCATACTCTGGGTTCCACATGCATGTTTTAGCTGAAGGAAGAATCCCTTAAACCTGGAGAGTTGAGACCCGTGGAATGGGTACCATGCAATATGACTTCAAAGGGTCTTCATTTGCTCACCGAACCTCTCCAATCCTATCACTGCTGCATTTATGCCCCTGTACACACGCTTGATTCTCTTTCAGAGACATAGCAATCCATAGGTTTTAAGATACTTACTAGTCAGGTACATTCTTAGGCGTTTAATATGGGGTGTTGTGTCCACTTCGTTGAGCAAGGAGTAGCTCTTGTCTATTCCATATTTGGCTTAAGGAACTTTATCTGTGCTCATTTCAATCTCTGGTTTTATGCAGCACCCCAACTCACCTTTCCCCTTAAGCAAGCATAAGTTGGTTTTTTAAATTTGAGACCCTGTTCTGTTTTGTAATCCAGTTCCTGTGTAGCCAAGTTTACATTCCGTGTATTAGTGATATCTTATGATGTTTCTTTTCCTGTGTGACTTATTTCAGTTAGAATCATCATACCTGAATCCACTCATTATGCTGCTACGGGCCTGATGACATAGATTTCATTGCTGAGTGATATTGCATTGTACGTAAGTACCACAACTTCTTTATCCATTTTCCACTTTCTGCGATATTGAACGTGTACCGTAAATGAGGTTCTTGTAAACAGAGCCATCCCAAACTTTGCGGTGGCTGTGTCTTTTTGATTTTAATTTCCCTAAGCTATAGGACCATAAGTGGAAGTGCCCTAGGCTCCGCTGCTTTGTTTTTTAGAATTTTCAGGAAGCACCATACACTTTTTCCAAGTGGCTCTTGGCAATTTACATCCCGCCCATCAGCATAACAAGGCTCCCAGTTCTCCATGGCCTGTCCTGCCTTTCTGGATTTTACACTTTTTTCAGATGGCCCTTTTGACCGGGGGGAAGTGAGACTTCATTGTAGTGCAGATTTCCTTTGCAAGCTTGCTTGGTTGGCCAAAAAGGGCGTATGCGTTTTTTCCTGAATATATTCAGGAAAAAACGCATACGCCCTTTTTGGCCAAGTGCATCATTGTGGACGTTCTGCGTCTTTTCCTATGCTTTAAATGCAATTCCAGTCTACCTCCTGAAATCGGTTTCCTGCAATTCTGCCTTGCTTTCAATGCCTTTTCATAGCCTTACCTCAATATATTTTTTGAAAATAGTTGGCCTTTATAACTCTGCATGTTTTTGAATTGCAGTGGCCCTTAGCTCCATTTTTCAGCTCTTATTTTTGTGGTCTTGCCTCATAACCACATGATTCCTTCAGGCCCTATTCTTCTTCTGGAGCACCTTGCTGTGCCTTTGTTTTATTCTTCTTACTGATGTGAAATTAGAGTGACATATGCCCATTGAAACCGCTACAGCTAGTTTCTCACTGGTTTCCCCTATTCCCATTCATCCTCCGCACTAACTGCAGACTGTGTGATACCAGAACTTAAAGGCATTGACTCTCCATGTGGGGATATTGTTAGTAAAGTGGCTGGAATGTCGATCCGGAGCCCCAGGAGAGGAAAAATGAGGTGCGTTTTAGAAACCTTTCCCGATCATATGGTATACCAGTCGCTCAGTTTCCCAGGCATGGTTTAGCTGTAGGAAGATTCCCTTCAACCTGGAGTGTTGGGACCCTGGAATGAGTAGCATGAAGTATTGCATTAAACTTTTGGCAGTTGCTCACCAAAGCTCACCAATCCTCTCAGCCCCAAGTGTCCAGCCTTATGTCTTATCCAGCTGTGGGTTTATATGTGGTCAATCCAGGTTGCATCACAGCCCCTGAGCGAATTTTGTAAGAATTTTTCTCTCTTTCATTGTTTCTGCGTTTTGTTTTTAAAATTTATTTCTATAATGGGGTTTAGCTCACTTTCACTGCTGTGTTTGTGCTGCTCTGCACACACTTGATTCCCTTATGGAGATATATCAATACATGGGTTTTAAGATTCTTATTACTCAGATATATTTCTCTGCGGTGTATAGGGTGTGTTGAGGCCAGTTCATTGAGCAAGGTGTAGATCTTGTCTAATACCTATTTGGTTTATTGAACGGTATCTGTGCTAATTTTAAACTCTGGTTTTATGCATCACCCCACCTCTCCTTTCCCCTTAAGCTGACATAAGTGTGTTTTCTAAATGTGAGACACTGTTCTGTTCTGTAATTCATTTCTTGTGCAGCCATATTTACCCTCCCTCTATAAGTGATATCTTATGATATGTTTCTTTTTCTGTTTGACTTATTTCAAGTAGTATTATCGGACCTAAATCCACTCTTTATCCTTCTACTAGCCTTATTACATTGATTTCATGGTGAAGAGATATTCCATTGTACATAAGTACCACATCTTCTTTATCCATTGTTCTCTTTCCTGGGATATTTAAGGTGTACTGAAGTTGAGGTTCTTGTAAACAGAGTAGCCCTAAACTGTGGTGTGCTTGTGTCTTGTTGATTTTTAGACTTCCCTAGATATACTCCCATGATTGGAAGTGTCCTATGCTCTGTAGCTCTGTTTTTTAGATGATTTAGGAACCACCATACACTTCTCCAGAGTGGCTCTCGGCAGTTCACACACTGCCCATCAGCGTATAAAGGCTCCCTGTTCTCCATGGCCTGTCCTACATTTCTGGTTTTTACAATTTTTTAGGATGGCCCTTTTGACCGGTGGGAAATGAGACTTCTTTGTTGTGCACATTTGCATTGCTTGCTTGCTTCGTTGCCCATAAAGTGCGCATGCGTTTTTTCCTGGATATAATCAGGAAAAAACGCATACGCCCTTTTGCGCCAACTGCATCATTGTCGAAATTCTGCCGCTTTTTATGTGCTTTAAAGACGAGTCCAATCTATCTCTTGAAATCTGTTTCTTGCAATTCTGTCTTGCATTCAGATCCTCTTCTTTGCCTTACCTCAACATATTTTTGGACGTTAGTTTTCATTTATAACTCTGCAGGTTTGTGAATTGCAGTGACCCTGAGCTCCATTTTTTTAAGTTGCTCTTTTGTGAGCTGACCTCAAACCCGCAGGATTGCTTTAGGCCCTATTTTGGCTCCGGCGAGGCGGGCTGAGCCTTTTTTCATTTCTTATTCTTAATGGGAAATTAGAGTGATATGTGCCCGTCCAAACCCCTACAACTATTCTCTCATTGGTTCCCCCTCTTCCCGTTCATCCTCCTCACAATTTGCAAAATGTGTGAAACAGAAGTTTAAACGTGCTGATTCTCCAAGTGGGGAGATTCTAAGTAACGTGGCTGGAATGGTGAACAGGAGCACCAGGAGAGGATAAATGAGCTGCATTTTAGACACATCTCCCGATCACATGGTGTACAGTCCTCTGGGTTTTCCATGCATGTTTTAGCTGTAGGAAGATCCCTTGAACCTGCAGATTTGGGACCCATTGAATGGGTACCAGGTAGTATTACTTTAAAGGGTGTGCATTTCCTCACCCAACCTCACATTTCTCTTAGTGCAAACAGTTTCCAGCCTTATGTCTCATCCTGCTGTGGGTCTAGATGTGTTCAATCCATGTTGCATCACCGGCCCTGAGGAAAAGTTGTAAGAGGTTTTCTCTCTGTCGTTTATTTTTTTCAATTTATTACTATATTGGTTACAGCTGATTTTCAAAGCTCTGTTTCTTGCTGCTGTACATCCACTTGATCCACGTATGGAGAGACATCAATAAATTCTTTTTCAGATTCTTACCAGTCGTATATATTCTTTTCCGGTGACTTGAGTGTGCTGAGTGCAGTTCTTTTAGCTACCGTGTAGGCCTTGTTGATTATCAGTTTGGTATTTGGAATGGTATCTTTGCTAATTTCAACCTCCTGGATGACGCCTCACCCCTCCCCACCTTTCCCGTTTATCAGCCTTATGCGTGTTTTCTACATATTTGACTATGTTTTTGTTTTGTAATTTATTTCATGTGTAGCCATTTTGGATTCCACCTTTAAGTGATATCTTATGATATGTGTCTTTTTCTTTTTGAATTATGTCACTTAGAATGATCATACGTAACTCCTCCGGAGTTGTTACAACTGGCCATATTTCATAGATTTCCAGGCTGAATAATATTCCACTCTACCTAAGTACCACATCTCTATCCATTTTTTCCCTCCAGAGACATTTAAGTTATATCCTAGTCGAGGATCTTTTAAACAGAGAGGGGGTAAACATTGGGGTGCCTGTGTCCTCTCGATTTTTGTTTTTCCCAAGATATACGCCCATGAGTGCAAGTGCCCTATGCTCTGTAGCTCATTTTTTAGATGCTTTAGTAAACACAATACACTTCTCCAGAATGGCCGTTGGCAATATACATTTCCACTATAAGTCTCACAGGGCTCCCTCTTCTCCTTGCCCTGTCCTGCATTTCTGTTGTTTACGCTTTATGAGGATGGCTCTTCTGACTGATGCGAAGTGATATCTTTTGTAGTATTGATTTCCAGTGCCCACCTGTTTGGTTGGCTAAAAAAGTGTATGCCCTTTTCTTGAATATATACAGAAAAAAACGCATACACCCTTTTTGGCCAACTGCAATGTTGGCAATGTTCAGCCCCTTTTCTTGTGCTTAATGGCGAGTCCTTTCTACCTCCTCAAATCCCTTTCCTGCCATTCTCCCTTGCTTACAAGTCCCTTTCTCTGACTTTCCTCAAGACATTTTTCAGTGATGGATATTTTCAACTCTGCAGTTTCGTGAATTTTACTGCCCCTGAGTTCCATTGTTCAACTTGTGTTTATGGGAACTGGCCACAAAGCAGCGGGATTTCCTCAAGCCCTATACTGTTTCCATGGGCAACCCTAGCCTTTGGTCAATTCGTCTTCCTGATTGGAAATTAGAGTGACATGTGCCTGTCTGAACACCTAGGACTTGTCTCTCATTGTTCCTCATCCTTCTGCTTCATCCTCTGGACAAATTCCAAACTGTACGCAACAGGATGTTGACAGTGCTGCCATCTCCAAGTGGGGAGACTGTTAGTAAAGATGCTGGATGGGTGAACCCGAGCACCAGGAGATGAGGAGATGAGATGCCTTCTCCAAACTCTTCCCAATCAGACGGTATACCATCCTCTGGGTGTGACAGACATGTTTTAGCAGTAGGAAGAGTCCCATTCATGTAAGGAGAACACCAGGGCTTTTTCAAAATCAGTGTCTCCCCGAAACCCAAACTGGGGAATTTTTTAAGCTACGGCTACACATATGTTCATTAAGGGCCTTGGGAAGTAGACAGAGTCCAAACTTTAGATGATTGAAGTCTTCAGGGTCAGAAGCACTCACCACCAGCTTCCCTTAGGTTACACTTTAACTGTCATTGATAGATGATGTCAATAAAAATATCTATTCTTTTTCAGATTATTTCCCCTTATAGGTTATTGCAAAATGTTGAGTGTAGTTCCCCGTGCTATACAGTAGTTCCTTGTTGATGATCTATTTTATACATAGCAGTGTGTATGTGTTAATCCCAAACTGTTAATTTATCCCTCCTCCCACCTTTCCCCTTTGGTAATAATAAATTATAAGATTTTATACTTCTCAGAAATGGGGGAGCTGAAAGAGAGGTATCATTTTCAATGGAAAAGCATTTAAAACAAGATTGAAGCTTTAACCAAGATTATTAGATGTACATCCTTGGAAAGAAATCACTTCGTTTCTCTAATATTGACCTGACAAATAAGACAAACCTTTTCACTGAACTTGCTTATAATAAAGTGATGGAAATATCAAATGGGAGTGTTAGAAACATCTTATTTTACCCGAGCCTTATACACTGTTCTATGTTAACTACAGTTTGGCTCACACATCTGTTCATTGAGGTTACAATAGTCTCAATTTCTGTTACTGATCCTCCAGAGTGGACCCCAACAAGTGTCCCCCTGTGCAGTGTCATTGGGGCCAACAGATCGAGACTGAGTTTGGTTCACAAGCAAAGGAAACTTTATATTTTGATCAGAGAATGGAGAGGTGAGAGCATGCACTACCCCGTGGGCTGTGGGCTGGGCTGCTGTGTAGAGATCCTGTCAGAGTCAGTGGGAGGGAGGGGGCGGAGCTCTCAAGGGCTGGGTTGGCTGCAGCTCAGGCTCTATATCGCGGAGTCTGCACTGGGCCCCAGGAGCTGAGGTGTCGACACAGCCATTCTGCACTAGGAAATCTGGTCTGAAGTGCCGGGTGTGGAACCTCTGCATGTGGGACCCTAGGAGCACATGAAATTAGACAAAGCACAAAGGATAAAAAAGGTTAGACTTGACTTTATTGCCCAGATTCTATTTTTATCTCCCAGGGATTTTTAATGGGCTTTGCTGGGGACAAACCGCTCCTCTGCCTTTTGTCCCGTTCCTCATTCTTGGAGTGCTGAGGGTGCAGACCCTTCTTCTGTAACTGCTGAGTGCTGAGTTGGGAGTCCTCATACCCGGGGGCGAGGGTCAGAGCTTCTCCCCAGCAGCCTCCAGGTGACGTTGATTGTCCCCAGGACCCCTGCCTCCCTGCTCGTCCACCTGAGCACCAACATTGGAAGTGTTATAGATTCTAATGACCTTTAAGGGTCCAGGAAAGAGATGTGCAGAGACGCTGTGGGGGCCGGTTTCACCCCGCCCCACATTTGTTCGGCCACCTTAGGCTGACCGTTTCTGCCAGCCTAGATGCTCTGACCAGTAGTCTGCGCTTTCTTCAATTAGGCCCCTGAATTAACGTACAAACAGCACCAGGTGTCAGAGCCCTGCCCGCTCAAGTCCCACACAGTCCAGGGTCAGTGGTGATCAAGGACCATGATGGCCACTGAGTCAACAGCCTTTTGAAGTAAACAGGAGTCCAGCCGGTCTTATTGGCCACCATCATCACAGTGTCTGTAGGCTTTTCTATGGTGACAGTGTGATATACGGTTCCCCCGCCAAGATTATTAGCTCCCCTCTGGGTGCAGTAAGTCCTGCAAGCAGTAGTCTACTCTTTTGGGACACACTCTTGTTGTTTTATGAGAGAAACTCCAGGTCAAGTGATGTTCACACGAGTCGTCATGGTGCCCTGTTGCCCCCGGTTATCTCTCTGGATGTTGGAGTTGGAGGGCCTCCTCACTCGAGGTCGGTGTGCCCACGGAGCGAACCCTGCAACTTCAGGGCATGGTTGGTGATTAGGATCACCACGTGGGGTCCTTTTCCCTTAGGAGGGAGGTGGCCTTTTGGGCTGCTGATTTCCAGGTTTTTAGATACCGCCAGTATCTTGGCCAGATGTGGCAGTGGGCCAAGCCCCTTGGTGACTGTAGTTTATCCTACCTGGATGGCATTCTTGCATTGTTCCATTTCAAGTGGTCCCAGTTTTTGCACTAATTCTCCAATGGCGATTCACCTTTCACTGGGAATGTAAAGGTCAAAGGGTTTAGCTAAATTAGGGAGTTCCAGGGCAAGGGTCTGAATTGACTGCTCTTTCCATTCTTGAAAGGCCACTTCTGGATTCTATTCAAAAAGATCATCATCTTTTCCTTTCAGTGTTTCATATAGAGGCCCAGCTAGTAGACTGTAGTTAGGGATCCAGAAGCAGCAAACCCTGGCCTCCCCAGGAACCCCTAAGCTGTCTTCTAGTTTTAGAAAGGGGTAAGGCTGAAAATGGTTTCTTCCCTTTCCTGGGATGGGCTTCTCCGACCTTCTGTGAGAATGAAGCCCAGGCAGGTCACCGCAGTCTGTGATATTTGAGCTTTTTCTTGGACAACTTCTATCCTTTATTGGCTTGGTAGTTCAGAGGCCTCCTTAGTAGGGCTGGCGATCAGAATGTCATCTGCGTACTGAAGGAGGGTTTCCTTTTCCAGAGGTAGAACTTTTAGGTCTTTAGCTAAGGTTTCCCCAAAGATGGTGTGGGAATATTTGCACCCTTGGGGCAAGACGGCCCGTAAGTATTGTTTATTTGTATGTTGAGTCCTGCCACTCACAAGCCAAAATTTCTTGTGACTCTGGGACTAATGGAATACAAAAGAAGGCATCATTGAAGACTAATACAGAATACCATGTCCTGGTGGTTGGTAGAATGACCAGCAGGGTGTAGGAATTAGGAGCAACTGGAGGTATATCCTCGGTGGCTTCACTGACTGTCCTGACATCCTTTACCAGGTCCCCAGCAGCCCATGGGGCACTCGTGGTCACACCAATCCCAGAATATGGAGCTCACCTGGGCAGGTACCCCACCCCCACCCCAGCCCACGGGGCTCTGGTGGTCAGGCCCCTCCCAGGATACAGAGTTACCCTTGCAGGTACCGTGGCAGGGCTGGGCACACAGGAACCGTGCACATAGCCCTCATTGCAGAGCACCCCCAGCTCACCTGTCACTCAGAGCTGACACAGAGCACCTCAGAGCAGGACTTGAACTAACAAACAGCAGCTGTGACAGGTCTGTGACCCTGGGCATCACTCTGTGCGGCCTCCCTCCACCTGGTCTTCCAGAGACTTCCACTGCACCCGGGGCACCAGGCCTCTGTCTCCAACCACCACCCACCCCTCCTCTCCCTGACTCCTGGGTTCCTCTCATTAAGAGAGGGTTTTCTTGAAGTTGTCTCCCACTCATGGGCCAGATAAAATGATTAGAAAACAAGCCAAAGCTGCAGCCCCTTGTCTATCCTGACTCTCAGGAGCCCACACCTGTTCCTTGGACCTGGCCGGTTCAGCAAGTTCCATTTTCTGCAACTGTGAGCCCCTGAGGGGTGATGATTGGCTGAGCTGGGCAGCCTTACCGTGCCGGCCAGCCCTCCCCAGGTGTGCCTGGGTTGAGATCAATATAAATACCACTCCAGGCAGCAAGAGCCCCTGCAGCCATGCCTGAGCCATTTTCTCTGCCCTGTCAGCAGTCTCGGGGCTGGGCTGGTGGGAGGGAGTGAGAGGCCACGGCTTTGTGGGTGGCCCAGTGTGAGTGGGGCTCTGCTGGACTTTCTGCAGCAGTTGCCAGGCTGCCACCTGCTAAAGCAGAGGATGTGTCACCCATACCTGCTGCTGGAATTTCTCCCTGGGCAGAGGTGAGGAAGGAAAAAAGCAGTGGGGGCAGGGACAGGACGGGTATCTCAGGCAGGGAAATGGAAATCTTCCAGAAGAGCACCCAGGGCCAGGACCATCCTGGCTGGCCTGCAGGCACCAAGTCGGCCGGCATGCTGTCACTCGTGTGGCTCTATGGCCCTTCCTCTAGGCTTTCAAGTCCTTGTATATATTCAGGTGTTTTACCTGGGACGGGTGGGAATAGTTCAGCAGCAACTGGCCTGGGGCTCAGCTCACGTTTACTCACAGATGCCTCGGCACGGTGCCCCAGCTTTGCAATGAGGACGCTTGTTGCGTGGGGGCTGCTGGCTGAATGGGAGACGATTCCCCACCACTGACCAACTTCAGAATTGTTTACAACTGGAGCAAGTGCCCTGATACGGTTTTCCTCTGTGGAACTGGTGGGTTCTGTGTTTTTTTCTCTTTTTCGTTTTTGGTTCAAGGTAGATTTTATTCTTCTTTTTTGTATTTACAGATAGAAGCATGGAAATAATTTATTCATATAAATACATGTATGTGAAGGGAATAATTGTTTTTTCTGTTTTATTTTTTAAATTTTATTTCTTTTTAATTTTGAATTTTATTTTATATTTTTATACAGCAGGTTCTTATTGGTTATCTATTTTATACATATAAATGTATACATGCCAATCCCAGTCTCTCAACTCCTCCCACCACCACTCCCCCAACAGCTTTCCCCCCTTCTTGTCCATACGTTTGTTGTCTACATCTGTTGCTCTATTTATGCCTTGCAGAATGGTTAATCTGTACAGTTTTTCTAGGTTCCACATATATGCATGAATATACAAGATTTGTTTTTCTCTTTCTGACTTACTTCACTCTGTATGACAGTCTCTAGATCCATCGACGTCTCTACAAATGACCCAATTTCATTCCTTTTCATGGCTTAGTAATATTCCATTTTATATATGTACCACAGCTTTATGCATTCATCTGTCTGTGGGCATTTAGGTTGCTTCCATTACCTCGATATTGTAAACAGTGATGCAATGAACATTGCGGTGAATGTCTCTTTTTGATTTATGGTTTTGTCTGGCTATATGTCCAGTACTGGAATTGCTGTATCATATGGTAATTCTACTGTTAGTTTCTTAAGAAACATCATATTGTTCTCCATAGTGACTGTATCAATTTATATTCCCAACAATAGTGGAAGAGGGTTCCTTTTCTCCACACCCTTTCCAGCATTTTTTGTTTGTAGATTTTCTAATGATGCCCATTCTATCAGGTGTGAGGTGATACCTCACTGTTGAGACCATTTTGTTGAGCAAGGGGTAGGTCTTGTCTATTACATATTTGGCTTATGGAACGGCATCTGTGCTAATTTCAAACTCTGGTTTTATGCAGCACCCCAACTCACCTTCCCCCTTAAGCAAGCATAAGTTGGTTTTCTAAACTTGAGACACTGTTCTGTTTTGTAACTCAGTTCATGTGTAGCCAAGTTCACATTCTGTGTATTAGTGACATCTTATGATGTTTCTTCTTCTGTGAGACTTATTTCAGTTAGAATCATCATACCTGAATCCACTCATTATGCTGCTACGGGCCTGATGACATAGATTTCATTGCTGAGTGATATTGCATTGTACGTAAGTACCACAACTTCTTTATCCATTTTTCACTTTCTGCGATATTGAACTTGTACCGTAAACGAGGTTCTTGTAAACAGAGCCGTCCCAAACTTTGGGGTGGCTGTGTCTTTTTGATTTTAAATTCCATAAGCTATAGGACCATAAGTGGAAGTGCCCTAGGCTCTGTTGCTTTGTTTTTTAGATGTTTCAGGAAACACCATACACTTCTCCCTAGTGGCTCTTGGCAAATTACATCCCGCCCATCAGCATAACAAGGCTCCCAGTTCTCCATGGCCTGTCCTGCCTTTCTGGATTTTACATTTTTTTCAGTTGTCCCTTTAGACCGGGGGGAAGTGAGACTTCATTATAGTGCAGATTTCCTTTGCAAGCTTGCTTGGTTGGCCAAAAAGGGCGTATGCGTTTTTTCCTGAATATATTCAGGAAAAAACGCATACGCCCTTTTTGGCCAAGGGCATCATTGTGGACGTTCTGCCTCTTTTCCTATGCTTTAAATGCAATTCCAGTCTACCTCCTGAAATCGGTTTCCTGCAATTCTGCCCCGCTTTCAAGTCCTCTTGGCAGCCTTACTTCAGTATATTTTTGGACGATAGCTGTCATTTATAACTCTGCAGGTTTGTGAATTAGTGTCCCTGAGCTCCTTTCTTCAACTCGCTTTCTTGTGAGCTGGCCGCAACACCGCAGGATTGCTTCAGGCCCTAATCTGGTTCCGTCATGGCACGCTGAGCCTTTGGTTAATTCCTCTTTCTGGTGGGAAATGAGAGTTAAATTTGCGCATCCAGACACCTCCAGCTAGTCTCTCATTGGTTTTCCCTATTCCTGTTCATCTTCCGCAGAAATTGCAAACTGGGCCAAACAGGAGGTTAAAGGCACTGACTCTCCAAGTCGGGAGAGTGTTAGTAAAGCGTGTGGAATGTTGCACCCGAGTACCAGGGGACGAGAACTGAGACATATTGGAACACGTCTCCCGATCACACGGTTGATCATACTCTGGGTTCCACATGCATGTTTTAGCTGAAGGAAGAATCCCTTAAACCTGGAGAGTTGAGACCCGTGGAATGGGTACCATGCAATATGACTTCAAAGGGTCTTCATTTGCTCACCGAACCTCTCCAATCCTATCACTGCTGCATTTATGCCCCTGTACACACGCTTGATTCTCTTTCAGAGACATAGCAATCCATAGGTTTTAAGATACTTACTAGTCAGGTACATTCTTAGGCGTTTAATATGGGGTGTTGTGTCCACTTCGTTGAGCAAGGAGTAGCTCTTGTCTATTCCATATTTGGCTTAAGGAACTTTATCTGTGCTCATTTCAATCTCTGGTTTTATGCAGCACCCCAACTCACCTTTCCCCTTAAGCAAGCATAAGTTGGTTTTTTAAATTTGAGACCCTGTTCTGTTTTGTAATCCAGTTCCTGTGTAGCCAAGTTTACATTCCGTGTATTAGTGATATCTTATGATGTTTCTTTTCCTGTGTGACTTATTTCAGTTAGAATCATCATACCTGAATCCACTCATTATGCTGCTACGGGCCTGATGACATAGATTTCATTGCTGAGTGATATTGCATTGTACGTAAGTACCACAACTTCTTTATCCATTTTCCACTTTCTGCGATATTGAACGTGTACCGTAAATGAGGTTCTTGTAAACAGAGCCATCCCAAACTTTGCGGTGGCTGTGTCTTTTTGATTTTAATTTCCCTAAGCTATAGGACCATAAGTGGAAGTGCCCTAGGCTCCGCTGCTTTGTTTTTTAGAATTTTCAGGAAGCACCATACACTTTTTCCAAGTGGCTCTTGCCAATTTACATCCCGCCCATCAGCATAACAAGGCTCCCAGTTCTCCATGGCCTGTCCTGCCTTTCTGGATTTTACACTTTTTTCAGATGGCCCTTTTGACCGGGGGGAAGTGAGACTTCATTGTAGTGCAGATTTCCTTTGCAAGCTTGCTTGGTTGGCCAAAAAGGGCGTATGCTTTTTTTCCTGAATATATTCAGGAAAAAACGCATACGCCCTTTTTGGCCAAGTGCATCATTGTGGACGTTCTGCGTCTTTTCCTATGCTTTAAATGCAATTCCAGTCTACCTCCTGAAATCGGTTTCCTGCAATTCTGCCTTGCTTTCAATGCCTTTTCATAGCCTTACCTCAATATATTTTTTGAAAATAGTTGGCCTTTATAACTCTGCATGTTTTTGAATTGCAGTGGCCCTTAGCTCCATTTTTCAGCTCTTATTTTTGTGGTCTTGCCTCATAACCACATGATTCCTTCAGGCCCTATTCTTCTTCTGGAGCACCTTGCTGTGCCTTTGTTTTATTCTTCTTACTGATGTGAAATTAGAGTGACATATGCCCATTGAAACCGCTACAGCTAGTTTCTCACTGGTTTCCCCTATTCCCATTCATCCTCCGCACTAACTGCAGACTGTGTGATACCAGAACTTAAAGGCATTGACTCTCCATGTGGGGATATTGTTAGTAAAGTGGCTGGAATGTCGATCCGGAGCCCCAGGAGAGGAAAAATGAGGTGCGTTTTAGAAACCTTTCCCGATCATATGGTATACCAGTCGCTCAGTTTCCCAGGCATGGTTTAGCTGTAGGAAGATTCCCTTCAACCTGGAGTGTTGGGACCCTGGAATGAGTAGCATGAAGTATTGCATTAAACTTTTGGCAGTTGCTCACCAAAGCTCACCAATCCTCTCAGCCCCAAGTGTCCAGCCTTATGTCTTATCCAGCTGTGGGTTTATATGTGGTCAATCCAGGTTGCATCACAGCCCCTGAGCGAATTTTGTAAGAATTTTTCTCTCTTTCATTGTTTCTGCGTTTTGTTTTTAAAATTTATTTCTATAATGGGGTTTAGCTCACTTTCACTGCTGTGTTTGTGCTGCTCTGCACACACTTGATTCCCTTATGGAGATATATCAATACATGGGTTTTAAGATTCTTATTACTCAGATATATTTCTCTGCGGTGTATAGGGTGTGTTGAGGCCAGTTCATTGAGCAAGGTGTAGATCTTGTCTAATACCTATTTGGTTTATTGAACGGTATCTGTGCTAATTTTAAACTCTGGTTTTATGCATCACCCCACCTCTCCTTTCCCCTTAAGCTGACATAAGTGTGTTTTCTAAATGTGAGACACTGTTCTGTTCTGTAATTCATTTCTTGTGCAGCCATATTTACCCTCCCTCTATAAGTGATATCTTATGATATGTTTCTTTTTCTGTTTGACTTATTTCAAGTAGTATTATCGGACCTAAATCCACTCTTTATCCTTCTACTAGCCTTATTACATTGATTTCATGGTGAAGAGATATTCCATTGTACATAAGTACCACATCTTCTTTATCCATTGTTCTCTTTCCTGGGATATTTAAGGTGTACTGAAGTTGAGGTTCTTGTAAACAGAGTAGCCCTAAACTGTGGTGTGCTTGTGTCTTGTTGATTTTTAGACTTCCCTAGATATACTCCCATGATTGGAAGTGTCCTATGCTCTGTAGCTCTGTTTTTTAGATGATTTAGGAACCACCATACACTTCTCCAGAGTGGCTCTCGGCAGTTCACACACTGCCCATCAGCGTATAAAGGCTCCCTGTTCTCCATGGCCTGTCCTACATTTCTGGTTTTTACAATTTTTTAGGATGGCCCTTTTGACCGGTGGGAAATGAGACTTCTTTGTTGTGCACATTTGCATTGCTTGCTTGCTTCGTTGCCCATAAAGTGCGCATGCGTTTTTTCCTGGATATAATCAGGAAAAAACGCATACGCCCTTTTGGGCCAACTGCATCATTGTCGAAATTCTGCCGCTTTTTATGTGCTTTAAAGACGAGTCCAATCTATCTCTTGAAATCTGTTTCTTGCAATTCTGTCTTGCATTCAGATCCTCTTCTTTGCCTTACCTCAACATATTTTTGGACGTTAGTTTTCATTTATAACTCTGCAGGTTTGTGAATTGCAGTGACCCTGAGCTCCATTTTTTAAGTTGCTCTTTTGTGAGCTGACCTCAAACCCGCAGGATTGCTTTAGGCCCTATTTTGGCTCCGGCGAGGCGGGCTGAGTCTTTTTTCAATTCTTATTCTTAATGGGAAATTAGAGTGATATGTGCCCGTCCAAACCCCTACAACTATTCTCTCATTGGTTCCCCCTCTTCCCGTTCATCCTCCTCACAATTTGCAAAATGTGTGAAACAGAAGTTTAAACGTGCTGATTCTCCAAGTGGGGAGATTCTAAGTAACGTGGCTGGAATGGTGAACAGGAGCACCAGGAGAGGATAAATGAGCTGCATTTTAGACACATCTCCCGATCACATGGTGTACAGTCCTCTGGGTTTTCCATGCATGTTTTAGCTGTAGGAAGATCCCTTGAACCTGCAGATTTGGGACCCATTGAATGGGTACCAGGTAGTATTACTTTAAAGGGTGTGCATTTCCTCACCCAACCTCACATTTCTCTTAGTGCAAACAGTTTCCAGCCTTATGTCTCATCCTGCTGTGGGTCTAGATGTGTTCAATCCATGTTGCATCACCGGCCCTGAGGAAAAGTTGTAAGAGGTTTTCTCTCTGTCGTTTATTTTTTTCAATTTATTACTATATTGGTTACAGCTGATTTTCAAAGCTCTGTTTCTTGCTGCTGTACATCCACTTGATCCACGTATGGAGAGACATCAATAAATTCTTTTTCAGATTCTTACCAGTCGTATATATTCTTTTCCGGTGACTTGAGTGTGCTGAGTGCAGTTCTTTTAGCTACCGTGTAGGCCTTGTTGATTATCAGTTTGGTATTTGGAATGGTATCTTTGCTAATTTCAACCTCCTGGATGATGCCTCACCCCTCCCCACCTTTCCCGTTTAGCAGCCTTATGCGTGTTTTCTACATATTTGACTATGTTTTTGTTTTGTAATTTATTTCATGTGTAGCCATTTTGGATTCCACCTTTAAGTGATATCTTATGATATGTGTCTTTTTCTTTTTGAATTATGTCACTTAGAATGATCATACGTAACTCCTCCGGAGTTGTTACAACTGGCCATATTTCATAGATTTCCAGGCTGAATAATATTCCACTCTACCTAAGTACCACATGTCTATCCATTTTTTCCCTCCAGAGACATTTAAGTTATATCCTAGTCGAGGATCTTTTAAACAGAGAGGGGGTAAACATTGGGGTGCCTGTGTCCTCTCGATTTTTGTTTTTCCCAAGATATACGCCCATGAGTGCAAGTGCCCTATGCTCTGTAGCTCATTTTTTAGATGCTTTAGTAAACACAATACACTTCTCCAGAATGGCCGTTGGCAATATACATTTCCACTATAAGTCTCACAGGGCTCCCTCTTCTCCTTGCCCTGTCCTGCATTTCTGTTGTTTACGCTTTATGAGGATGGCTCTTCTGACTGATGCGAAGTGATATCTTTTGTAGTATTGATTTCCAGTGCCCACCTGTTTGGTTGGCTAAAAAAGTGTATGCCCTTTTCTTGAATATATACAGAAAAAAACGCATACACCCTTTTTGGCCAACTGCAATGTTGGCAATGTTCAGCCCCTTTTCTTGTGCTTAATGGCGAGTCCTTTCTACCTCCTCAAATCCCTTTCCTGCCATTCTCCCTTGCTTACAAGTCCCTTTCTCTGACTTTCCTCAAGACATTTTTCAGTGATGGATATTTTCAACTCTGCAGTTTCGTGAATTTTACTGCCCCTGAGTTCCATTGTTCAACTTGTGTTTATGGGAACTGGCCACAAAGCAGCGGGATTTCCTCAAGCCCTATACTGTTTCCATGGGCAACCCTAGCCTTTGGTCAATTCGTCTTCCTGATTGGAAATTAGAGTGACATGTGCCTGTCTGAACACCTAGGACTTGTCTCTCATTGTTCCTCATCCTTCTGCTTCATCCTCTGGACAAATTCCAAACTGTACGCAACAGGATGTTGACAGTGCTGCCATCTCCAAGTGGGGAGACTGTTAGTAAAGACGCTGGATGGGTGAACCCGAGCACCAGGAGATGAGGAGATGAGATGCCTTCTCCAAACTCTTCCCAATCAGACGGTATACCATCCTCTGGGTGTGACAGACATGTTTTAGCAGTAGGAAGAGTCCCATTCATGTAAGGAGAACACCAGGGCTTTTTCAAAATCAGTGTCTCCCCGAAACCCAAACTGGGGAATTTTTTAAGCTACGGCTACACATATGTTCATTAAGGGCCTTGGGAAGTAGGCAGAGTCCAAACTTTAGATGATTGAAGTCTTCAGGGTCAGAAGCACTCACCACCAGCTTCCCTTAGGTTACACTTTAACTGTCATTGATAGATGATGTCAATAAAAATATCTATTCTTTTTCAGATTATTTCCCCTTATAGGTTATTGCAAAATGTTGAGTGTAGTTCCCTGTGCTATACAGTAGTTCCTTGTTGATGATCTATTTTATACATAGCAGTGTGTATGTGTTAATCCCAAACTGTTACTTTATCCCTCCTCCCACCTTTCCCCTTTGGTAATAATAAATTATAAGATTTTATACTTCTCAGAAATGGGGGAGCTGAAAGAGAGGTATCATTTTCAATGGAAAAGCATTTAAAACAAGATTGAAGCTTTAACCAAGATTATTAGATGTACATCCTTGGAAAGAAATCACTTCGTTTCTCTAATATTGACCTGACAAATAAGACAAACCTTTTCACTGAACTTGCTTATAATAAAGTGATGGAAATATCAAATGGCAGTGTTAGAAACATCTTATTTTACCCGAGCCTTATACACTGTTCTATGTTAACTACAGTTTGGCTCACACATCTGTTCATTGAGGTTACAATAGTCTCAATTTCTGTTACTGATCCTCCAGAGTGGACCCCAACAAGTGTCCCCCTGCGCAGTGTCATTGGGGCCAACAGATCGAGACTGAGTTTGGTTCACAAGCAAAGGAAACTTTATATTTTGATCAGAGAATGGAGAGGTGAGAGCATGCACTACCCCGTGGGCTGTGGGCTGGGCTGCTGTGTAGAGATCCTGTCAGAGTCAGTGGGAGGGAGGGGGCGGAGCTCTCAAGGGCTGGGTTGGCTGCAGCTCAGGCTCTATATCGCGGAGTCTGCACTGGGCCCCAGGAGCTGAGGTGTCGACACAGCCATTCTGCACTAGGAAATCTGGTCTGAAGTGCCGGGTGTGGAACCTCTGCATGTGGGACCCTAGGAGCACATGAAATTAGACAAAGCACAAAGGATAAAAAAGGTTAGACTTGACTTTATTGCCCAGATTCTATTTTTATCTCCCAGGGATTTTTAATGGGCTTTGCTGGGGACAAACCGCTCCTCTGCCTTTTGTCCCGTTCCTCATTCTTGGAGTGCTGAGGGTGCAGACCCTTCTTCTGTAACTGCTGAGTGCTGAGTTGGGAGTCCTCATACCCGGGGGCGAGGGTCAGAGCTTCTCCCCAGCAGCCTCCAGGTGATGTTGATTGTCCCCAGGACCCCTGCCTCCCTGCTCGTCCACCTGAGCACCAACATTGGAAGTGTTATAGATTCTAATGACCTTTAAGGGTCCAGGAAAGAGATGTGCAGAGACGCTGTGGGGACCGGTTTCACCCCGCCCCACATTTGTTCGGCCACCTTAGGCTGACCGTTTCTGCCAGCCTAGATGCTCTGACCAGTAGTCTGCGCTTTCTTCAATTAGGCCCCTGAATTAACGTACAAACAGCACCAGGTGTCAGAGCCCTGCCCGCTCAAGTCCCACACAGTCCAGGGTCAGTGGTGATCAAGGACCATGATGGCCACTGAGTCAACAGCCTTTTGAAGTAAACAGGAGTCCAGCCGGTCTTATTGGCCACCATCATCACAGTGTCTGTAGGCTTTTCTATGGTGACAGTGTGATATACGGTTCCCCCGCCAAGATTATTAGCTCCCCTCTGGGTGCAGTAAGTCCTGCAAGCAGTAGTCTACTCTTTTGGGACACACTCTTGTTGTTTTATGAGAGAAACTCCAGGTCAAGTGATGTTCACACGAGTCGTCATGGTGCCCTGTTGCCCCCGGTTATCTCTCTGGATGTTGGAGTTGGAGGGCCTCCTCACTCGAGGTCGGTGTGCCCACGGAGCGAACCCTGCAACTTCAGGGCATGGTTGGTGATTAGGATCACCACGTGGGGTCCTTTTCCCTTAGGAGGGAGGTGGCCTTTTGGGCTGCTGATTTCCAGGTTTTTAGATACCGCCAGTATCTTGGCCAGATGTGGCAGTGGGCCAAGCCCCTTGGTGACTGTAGTTTATCCTACCTGGATGGCATTCTTGCATTGTTCCATTTCAAGTGGTCCCAGTTTTTGCACTAATTCTCCAATGGCGATTCACCTTTCACTGGGAATGTAAAGGTCAAAGGGTTTAGCTAAATTAGGGAGTTCCAGGGCAAGGGTCTGAATTGACTGCTCTTTCCATTCTTGAAAGGCCACTTCTGGATTCTATTCAAAAAGATCATCATCTTTTCCTTTCAGTGTTTCATATAGAGGCCCAGCTAGTAGACTGTAGTTAGGGATCCAGAAGCAGCAAACCCTGGCCTCCCCAGGAACCCCTAAGCTGTCTTCTAGTTTTAGAAAGGGGTAAGGCTGAAAATGGTTTCTTCCCTTTCCTGGGATGGGCTTCTCCGACCTTCTGTGAGAATGAAGCCCAGGCAGGTCACCGCAGTCTGTGATATTTGAGCTTTTTCTTGGACAACTTCTATCCTTTATTGGCTTGGTAGTTCAGAGGCCTCCTTAGTAGGGCTGGCGATCAGAATGTCATCTGCGTACTGAAGGAGGGTTTCCTTTTCCAGAGGTAGAACTTTTAGGTCTTTAGCTAAGGTTTCCCCAAAGATGGTGTGGGAATATTTGCACCCTTGGGGCAAGACGGCCCGTAAGTATTCTTTTATTTGTATGTTGAGTCCTGCCACTCACAAGCCAAAATTTCTTGTGACTCTGGGACTAATGGAATACAAAAGAAGGCATCATTGAAGACTAATACAGAATACCATGTCCTGGTGGTTGGTAGAATGACCAGCAGGGTGTAGGAATTAGGAGCAACTGGAGGTATATCCTCGGTGGCTTCACTGACTGTCCTGACATCCTTTACCAGGTCCCCAGCAGCCCATGGGGCACTCGTGGTCACACCAATCCCAGAATATGGAGCTCACCTGGGCAGGTACCCCACCCCCACCCCAGCCCACGGGGCTCTGGTGGTCAGGCCCCTCCCAGGATACAGAGTTACCCTTGCAGGTACCGTGGCAGGGCTGGGCACACAGGAACCGTGCACATAGCCCTCATTGCAGAGCACCCCCAGCTCACCTGTCACTCAGAGCTGACACAGAGCACCTCAGAGCAGGACTTGAACTAACAAACAGCAGCTGTGACAGGTCTGTGACCCTGGGCATCACTCTGTGCGGCCTCCCTCCACCTGGTCTTCCAGAGACTTCCACTGCACCCGGGGCACCAGGCCTCTGTCTCCAACCACCACCCACCCCTCCTCTCCCTGACTCCTGGGTTCCTCTCATTAAGAGAGGGTTTTCTTGAAGTTGTCTCCCACTCATGGGCCAGATAAAATGATTAGAAAACAAGCCAAAGCTGCAGCCCCTTGTCTATCCTGACTCTCAGGAGCCCACACCTGTTCCTTGGACCTGGCCGGTTCAGCAAGTTCCATTTTCTGCAAATGTGAGCCCCTGAGGGGTGATGATTGGCTGAGCTGGGCAGCCTTACCGTGCCGGCCAGCCCTCCCCAGGTGTGCCTGGGTTGAGATCAATATAAATACCACTCCAGGCAGCAAGAGCCCCTGCAGCCATGCCTGAGCCATTTTCTCTGCCCTGTCAGCAGTCTCGGGGCTGGGCTGGTGGGAGGGAGTGAGAGGCCACGGCTTTGTGGGTGGCCCAGTGTGAGTGGGGCTCTGCTGGACTTTCTGCAGCAGTTGCCAGGCTGCCACCTGCTAAAGCAGAGGATGTGTCACCCATACCTGCTGCTGGAATTTCTCCCTGGGCAGAGGTGAGGAAGGAAAAAAGCAGTGGGGGCAGGGACAGGACGGGTATCTCAGGCAGGGAAATGGAAATCTTCCAGAAGAGCACCCAGGGCCAGGACCATCCTGGCTGGCCTGCAGGCACCAAGTCGGCCGGCATGCTGTCACTCGTGTGGCTCTATGGCCCTTCCTCTAGGCTTTCAAGTCCTTGTATATATTCAGGTGTTTTACCTGGGACGGGTGGGAATAGTTCAGCAGCAACTGGCCTGGGGCTCAGCTCACGTTTACTCACAGATGCCTCGGCACGGTGCCCCAGCTTTGCAATGAGGACGCTTGTTGCGTGGGGGCTGCTGGCTGAATGGGAGACGATTCCCCACCACTGACCAACTTCAGAATTGTTTACAACTGGAGCAAGTGCCCTGATACGGTTTTCCTCTGTGGAACTGGTGGGTTCTGTGTTTTTTTTCTCTTTTTCGTTTTTGGTTCAAGGTAGATTTTATTCTTCTTTTTTGTATTTACAGATAGAAGCATGGAAATAATTTATTCATATAAATACATGTATGTGAAGGGAATAATTGTTTTTTCTGTTTTATTTTTTAAATTTTATTTCTTTTTAATTTTGAATTTTATTTTATATTTTTATACAGCAGGTTCTTATTGGTTATCTATTTTATACATATAAATGTATACATGCCAATCCCAGTCTCTCAACTCCTCCCACCACCACTCCCCCAACAGCTTTCCCCCCTTCTTGTCCATACGTTTGTTGTCTACATCTGTTGCTCTATTTATGCCTTGCAGAATGGTTAATCTGTACAGTTTTTCTAGGTTCCACATATATGCATGAATATACAAGATTTGTTTTTCTCTTTCTGACTTACTTCACTCTGTATGACAGTCTCTAGATCCATCGACGTCTCTACAAATGACCCAATTTCATTCCTTTTCATGGCTTAGTAATATTCCATTTTATATATGTACCACAGCTTTATGCATTCATCTGTCTGTGGGCATTTAGGTTGCTTCCATTACCTCGATATTGTAAACAGTGATGCAATGAACATTGCGGTGAATGTCTCTTTTTGATTTATGGTTTTGTCTGGCTATATGTCCAGTACTGGAATTGCTGTATCATATGGTAATTCTACTGTTAGTTTCTTAAGAAACATCATATTGTTCTCCATAGTGACTGTATCAATTTATATTCCCAACAATAGTGGAAGAGGGTTCCTTTTCTCCACACCCTTTCCAGCATTTTTTGTTTGTAGATTTTCTAATGATGCCCATTCTATCAGGTGTGAGGTGATACCTCACTGTTGAGACCATTTTGTTGAGCAAGGGGTAGGTCTTGTCTATTACATATTTGGCTTATGGAACGGCATCTGTGCTAATTTCAAACTCTGGTTTTATGCAGCACCCCAACTCACCTTCCCCCTTAAGCAAGCATAAGTTGGTTTTCTAAACTTGAGACACTGTTCTGTTTTGTAACTCAGTTCATGTGTAGCCAAGTTCACATTCTGTGTATTAGTGACATCTTATGATGTTTCTTCTTCTGTGAGACTTATTTCAGTTAGAATCATCATACCTGAATCCACTCATTATGCTGCTACGGGCCTGATGACATAGATTTCATTGCTGAGTGATATTGCATTGTACGTAAGTACCACAACTTCTTTATCCATTTTTCACTTTCTGCGATATTGAACTTGTACCGTAAACGAGGTTCTTGTAAACAGAGCCGTCCCAAACTTTGGGGTGGCTGTGTCTTTTTGATTTTAAATTCCATAAGCTATAGGACCATAAGTGGAAGTGCCCTAGGCTCTGTTGCTTTGTTTTTTAGATGTTTCAGGAAACACCATACACTTCTCCCTAGTGGCTCTTGGCAAATTACATCCCGCCCATCAGCATAACAAGGCTCCCAGTTCTCCATGGCCTGTCCTGCCTTTCTGGATTTTACATTTTTTTCAGTTGTCCCTTTAGACCGGGGGGAAGTGAGACTTCATTATAGTGCAGATTTCCTTTGCAAGCTTGCTTGGTTGGCCAAAAAGGGCGTATGCGTTTTTTCCTGAATATATTCAGGAAAAAACGCATACGCCCTTTTTGGCCAAGGGCATCATTGTGGACGTTCTGCCTCTTTTCCTATGCTTTAAATGCAATTCCAGTCTACCTCCTGAAATCGGTTTCCTGCAATTCTGCCCCGCTTTCAAGTCCTCTTGGCAGCCTTACTTCAGTATATTTTTGGACGATAGCTGTCATTTATAACTCTGCAGGTTTGTGAATTAGTGTCCCTGAGCTCCTTTCTTCAACTCGCTTTCTTGTGAGCTGGCCGCAACACCGCAGGATTGCTTCAGGCCCTAATCTGGTTCCGTCATGGCACGCTGAGCCTTTGGTTAATTCCTCTTTCTGGTGGGAAATGAGAGTTAAATTTGCGCATCCAGACACCTCCAGCTAGTCTCTCATTGGTTTTCCCTATTCCTGTTCATCTTCCGCAGAAATTGCAAACTGGGCCAAACAGGAGGTTAAAGGCACTGACTCTCCAAGTCGGGAGAGTGTTAGTAAAGCGTGTGGAATGTTGCACCCGAGTACCAGGGGACGAGAACTGAGACATATTGGAACACGTCTCCCGATCACACGGTTGATCATACTCTGGGTTCCACATGCATGTTTTAGCTGAAGGAAGAATCCCTTAAACCTGGAGAGTTGAGACCCGTGGAATGGGTACCATGCAATATGACTTCAAAGGGTCTTCATTTGCTCACCGAACCTCTCCAATCCTATCACTGCTGCATTTATGCCCCTGTACACACGCTTGATTCTCTTTCAGAGACATAGCAATCCATAGGTTTTAAGATACTTACTAGTCAGGTACATTCTTAGGCGTTTAATATGGGGTGTTGTGTCCACTTCGTTGAGCAAGGAGTAGCTCTTGTCTATTCCATATTTGGCTTAAGGAACTTTATCTGTGCTCATTTCAATCTCTGGTTTTATGCAGCACCCCAACTCACCTTTCCCCTTAAGCAAGCATAAGTTGGTTTTTTAAATTTGAGACCCTGTTCTGTTTTGTAATCCAGTTCCTGTGTAGCCAAGTTTACATTCCGTGTATTAGTGATATCTTATGATGTTTCTTTTCCTGTGTGACTTATTTCAGTTAGAATCATCATACCTGAATCCACTCATTATGCTGCTACGGGCCTGATGACATAGATTTCATTGCTGAGTGATATTGCATTGTACGTAAGTACCACAACTTCTTTATCCATTTTCCACTTTCTGCGATATTGAACGTGTACCGTAAATGAGGTTCTTGTAAACAGAGCCATCCCAAACTTTGCGGTGGCTGTGTCTTTTTGATTTTAATTTCCCTAAGCTATAGGACCATAAGTGGAAGTGCCCTAGGCTCCGCTGCTTTGTTTTTTAGAATTTTCAGGAAGCACCATACACTTTTTCCAAGTGGCTCTTGCCAATTTACATCCCGCCCATCAGCATAACAAGGCTCCCAGTTCTCCATGGCCTGTCCTGCCTTTCTGGATTTTACACTTTTTTCAGATGGCCCTTTTGACCGGGGGGAAGTGAGACTTCATTGTAGTGCAGATTTCCTTTGCAAGCTTGCTTGGTTGGCCAAAAAGGGCGTATGCTTTTTTTCCTGAATATATTCAGGAAAAAACGCATACGCCCTTTTTGGCCAAGTGCATCATTGTGGACGTTCTGCGTCTTTTCCTATGCTTTAAATGCAATTCCAGTCTACCTCCTGAAATCGGTTTCCTGCAATTCTGCCTTGCTTTCAATGCCTTTTCATAGCCTTACCTCAATATATTTTTTGAAAATAGTTGGCCTTTATAACTCTGCATGTTTTTGAATTGCAGTGGCCCTTAGCTCCATTTTTCAGCTCTTATTTTTGTGGTCTTGCCTCATAACCACATGATTCCTTCAGGCCCTATTCTTCTTCTGGAGCACCTTGCTGTGCCTTTGTTTTATTCTTCTTACTGATGTGAAATTAGAGTGACATATGCCCATTGAAACCGCTACAGCTAGTTTCTCACTGGTTTCCCCTATTCCCATTCATCCTCCGCACTAACTGCAGACTGTGTGATACCAGAACTTAAAGGCATTGACTCTCCATGTGGGGATATTGTTAGTAAAGTGGCTGGAATGTCGATCCGGAGCCCCAGGAGAGGAAAAATGAGGTGCGTTTTAGAAACCTTTCCCGATCATATGGTATACCAGTCGCTCAGTTTCCCAGGCATGGTTTAGCTGTAGGAAGATTCCCTTCAACCTGGAGTGTTGGGACCCTGGAATGAGTAGCATGAAGTATTGCATTAAACTTTTGGCAGTTGCTCACCAAAGCTCACCAATCCTCTCAGCCCCAAGTGTCCAGCCTTATGTCTTATCCAGCTGTGGGTTTATATGTGGTCAATCCAGGTTGCATCACAGCCCCTGAGCGAATTTTGTAAGAATTTTTCTCTCTTTCATTGTTTCTGCGTTTTGTTTTTAAAATTTATTTCTATAATGGGGTTTAGCTCACTTTCACTGCTGTGTTTGTGCTGCTCTGCACACACTTGATTCCCTTATGGAGATATATCAATACATGGGTTTTAAGATTCTTATTACTCAGATATATTTCTCTGCGGTGTATAGGGTGTGTTGAGGCCAGTTCATTGAGCAAGGTGTAGATCTTGTCTAATACCTATTTGGTTTATTGAACGGTATCTGTGCTAATTTTAAACTCTGGTTTTATGCATCACCCCACCTCTCCTTTCCCCTTAAGCTGACATAAGTGTGTTTTCTAAATGTGAGACACTGTTCTGTTCTGTAATTCATTTCTTGTGCAGCCATATTTACCCTCCCTCTATAAGTGATATCTTATGATATGTTTCTTTTTCTGTTTGACTTATTTCAAGTAGTATTATCGGACCTAAATCCACTCTTTATCCTTCTACTAGCCTTATTACATTGATTTCATGGTGAAGAGATATTCCATTGTACATAAGTACCACATCTTCTTTATCCATTGTTCTCTTTCCTGGGATATTTAAGGTGTACTGAAGTTGAGGTTCTTGTAAACAGAGTAGCCCTAAACTGTGGTGTGCTTGTGTCTTGTTGATTTTTAGACTTCCCTAGATATACTCCCATGATTGGAAGTGTCCTATGCTCTGTAGCTCTGTTTTTTAGATGATTTAGGAACCACCATACACTTCTCCAGAGTGGCTCTCGGCAGTTCACACACTGCCCATCAGCGTATAAAGGCTCCCTGTTCTCCATGGCCTGTCCTACATTTCTGGTTTTTACAATTTTTTAGGATGGCCCTTTTGACCGGTGGGAAATGAGACTTCTTTGTTGTGCACATTTGCATTGCTTGCTTGCTTCGTTGCCCATAAAGTGCGCATGCGTTTTTTCCTGGATATAATCAGGAAAAAACGCATACGCCCTTTTGGGCCAACTGCATCATTGTCGAAATTCTGCCGCTTTTTATGTGCTTTAAAGACGAGTCCAATCTATCTCTTGAAATCTGTTTCTTGCAATTCTGTCTTGCATTCAGATCCTCTTCTTTGCCTTACCTCAACATATTTTTGGACGTTAGTTTTCATTTATAACTCTGCAGGTTTGTGAATTGCAGTGACCCTGAGCTCCATTTTTTAAGTTGCTCTTTTGTGAGCTGACCTCAAACCCGCAGGATTGCTTTAGGCCCTATTTTGGCTCCGGCGAGGCGGGCTGAGTCTTTTTTCAATTCTTATTCTTAATGGGAAATTAGAGTGATATGTGCCCGTCCAAACCCCTACAACTATTCTCTCATTGGTTCCCCCTCTTCCCGTTCATCCTCCTCACAATTTGCAAAATGTGTGAAACAGAAGTTTAAACGTGCTGATTCTCCAAGTGGGGAGATTCTAAGTAACGTGGCTGGAATGGTGAACAGGAGCACCAGGAGAGGATAAATGAGCTGCATTTTAGACACATCTCCCGATCACATGGTGTACAGTCCTCTGGGTTTTCCATGCATGTTTTAGCTGTAGGAAGATCCCTTGAACCTGCAGATTTGGGACCCATTGAATGGGTACCAGGTAGTATTACTTTAAAGGGTGTGCATTTCCTCACCCAACCTCACATTTCTCTTAGTGCAAACAGTTTCCAGCCTTATGTCTCATCCTGCTGTGGGTCTAGATGTGTTCAATCCATGTTGCATCACCGGCCCTGAGGAAAAGTTGTAAGAGGTTTTCTCTCTGTCGTTTATTTTTTTCAATTTATTACTATATTGGTTACAGCTGATTTTCAAAGCTCTGTTTCTTGCTGCTGTACATCCACTTGATCCACGTATGGAGAGACATCAATAAATTCTTTTTCAGATTCTTACCAGTCGTATATATTCTTTTCCGGTGACTTGAGTGTGCTGAGTGCAGTTCTTTTAGCTACCGTGTAGGCCTTGTTGATTATCAGTTTGGTATTTGGAATGGTATCTTTGCTAATTTCAACCTCCTGGATGATGCCTCACCCCTCCCCACCTTTCCCGTTTAGCAGCCTTATGCGTGTTTTCTACATATTTGACTATGTTTTTGTTTTGTAATTTATTTCATGTGTAGCCATTTTGGATTCCACCTTTAAGTGATATCTTATGATATGTGTCTTTTTCTTTTTGAATTATGTCACTTAGAATGATCATACGTAACTCCTCCGGAGTTGTTACAACTGGCCATATTTCATAGATTTCCAGGCTGAATAATATTCCACTCTACCTAAGTACCACATGTCTATCCATTTTTTCCCTCCAGAGACATTTAAGTTATATCCTAGTCGAGGATCTTTTAAACAGAGAGGGGGTAAACATTGGGGTGCCTGTGTCCTCTCGATTTTTGTTTTTCCCAAGATATACGCCCATGAGTGCAAGTGCCCTATGCTCTGTAGCTCATTTTTTAGATGCTTTAGTAAACACAATACACTTCTCCAGAATGGCCGTTGGCAATATACATTTCCACTATAAGTCTCACAGGGCTCCCTCTTCTCCTTGCCCTGTCCTGCATTTCTGTTGTTTACGCTTTATGAGGATGGCTCTTCTGACTGATGCGAAGTGATATCTTTTGTAGTATTGATTTCCAGTGCCCACCTGTTTGGTTGGCTAAAAAAGTGTATGCCCTTTTCTTGAATATATACAGAAAAAAACGCATACACCCTTTTTGGCCAACTGCAATGTTGGCAATGTTCAGCCCCTTTTCTTGTGCTTAATGGCGAGTCCTTTCTACCTCCTCAAATCCCTTTCCTGCCATTCTCCCTTGCTTACAAGTCCCTTTCTCTGACTTTCCTCAAGACATTTTTCAGTGATGGATATTTTCAACTCTGCAGTTTCGTGAATTTTACTGCCCCTGAGTTCCATTGTTCAACTTGTGTTTATGGGAACTGGCCACAAAGCAGCGGGATTTCCTCAAGCCCTATACTGTTTCCATGGGCAACCCTAGCCTTTGGTCAATTCGTCTTCCTGATTGGAAATTAGAGTGACATGTGCCTGTCTGAACACCTAGGACTTGTCTCTCATTGTTCCTCATCCTTCTGCTTCATCCTCTGGACAAATTCCAAACTGTACGCAACAGGATGTTGACAGTGCTGCCATCTCCAAGTGGGGAGACTGTTAGTAAAGATGCTGGATGGGTGAACCCGAGCACCAGGAGATGAGGAGATGAGATGCCTTCTCCAAACTCTTCCCAATCAGACGGTATACCATCCTCTGGGTGTGACAGACATGTTTTAGCAGTAGGAAGAGTCCCATTCATGTAAGGAGAACACCAGGGCTTTTTCAAAATCAGTGTCTCCCCGAAACCCAAACTGGGGAATTTTTTAAGCTACGGCTACACATATGTTCATTAAGGGCCTTGGGAAGTAGACAGAGTCCAAACTTTAGATGATTGAAGTCTTCAGGGTCAGAAGCACTCACCACCAGCTTCCCTTAGGTTACACTTTAACTGTCATTGATAGATGATGTCAATAAAAATATCTATTCTTTTTCAGATTATTTCCCCTTATAGGTTATTGCAAAATGTTGAGTGTAGTTCCCTGTGCTATACAGTAGTTCCTTGTTGATGATCTATTTTATACATAGCAGTGTGTATGTGTTAATCCCAAACTGTTAATTTATCCCTCCTCCCACCTTTCCCCTTTGGTAATAATAAATTATAAGATTTTATACTTCTCAGAAATGGGGGAGCTGAAAGAGAGGTATCATTTTCAATGGAAAAGCATTTAAAACAAGATTGAAGCTTTAACCAAGATTATTAGATGTACATCCTTGGAAAGAAATCACTTCGTTTCTCTAATATTGACCTGACAAATAAGACAAACCTTTTCACTGAACTTGCTTATAATAAAGTGATGGAAATATCAAATGGGAGTGTTAGAAACATCTTATTTTACCCGAGCCTTATACACTGTTCTATGTTAACTACAGTTTGGCTCACACATCTGTTCATTGAGGTTACAATAGTCTCAATTTCTGTTACTGATCCTCCAGAGTGGACCCCAACAAGTGTCCCCCTGTGCAGTGTCATTGGGGCCAACAGATCGAGACTGAGTTTGGTTCACAAGCAAAGGAAACTTTATATTTTGATCAGAGAATGGAGAGGTGAGAGCATGCACTACCCCGTGGGCTGTGGGCTGGGCTGCTGTGTAGAGATCCTGTCAGAGTCAGTGGGAGGGAGGGGGCGGAGCTCTCAAGGGCTGGGTTGGCTGCAGCTCAGGCTCTATATCGCGGAGTCTGCACTGGGCCCCAGGAGCTGAGGTGTCGACACAGCCATTCTGCACTAGGAAATCTGGTCTGAAGTGCCGGGTGTGGAACCTCTGCATGTGGGACCCTAGGAGCACATGAAATTAGACAAAGCACAAAGGATAAAAAAGGTTAGACTTGACTTTATTGCCCAGATTCTATTTTTATCTCCCAGGGATTTTTCATGGGCTTTGCTGGGGACAAACCGCTCCTCTGCCTTTTGTCCCGTTCCTCATTCTTGGAGTGCTGAGGGTGCAGACCCTTCTTCTGTAACTGCTGAGTGCTGAGTTGGGAGTCCTCATACCTGGGGGCGAGGGTCAGAGCTTCTCCCCAGCAGCCTCCAGGTGACGTTGATTGTCCCCAGGACCCCTGCCTCCCTGCTCGTCCACCTGAGCACCAACATTGGAAGTGTTATAGATTCTAATGACCTTTAAGGGTCCAGGAAAGAGATGTGCAGAGACGCTGTGGGGGCCGGTTTCACCCCGCCCCACATTTGTTCGGCCACCTTAGGCTGACCGTTTCTGCCAGCCTAGATGCTCTGACCAGTAGTCTGCGCTTTCTTCAATTAGGCCCCTGAATTAACGTACAAACAGCACCAGGTGTCAGAGCCCTGCCCGCTCAAGTCCCACACAGTCCAGGGTCAGTGGTGATCAAGGACCATGATGGCCACTGAGTCAACAGCCTTTTGAAGTAAACAGGAGTCCAGCCGGTCTTATTGGCCACCATCATCACAGTGTCTGTAGGCTTTTCTATGGTGACAGTGTGATATACGGTTCCCCCGCCAAGATTATTAGCTCCCCTCTGGGTGCAGTAAGTCCTGCAAGCAGTAGTCTACTCTTTTGGGACACACTCTTGTTGTTTTATGAGAGAAACTCCAGGTCAAGTGATGTTCACACGAGTCGTCATGGTGCCCTGTTGCCCCCGGTTATCTCTCTGGATGTTGGAGTTGGAGGGCCTCCTCACTCGAGGTCGGTGTGCCCACGGAGCGAACCCTGCAACTTCAGGGCATGGTTGGTGATTAGGATCACCACGTGGGGTCCTTTTCCCTTAGGAGGGAGGTGGCCTTTTGGGCTGCTGATTTCCAGGTTTTTAGATACCGCCAGTATCTTGGCCAGATGTGGCAGTGGGCCAAGCCCCTTGGTGACTGTAGTTTATCCTACCTGGATGGCATTCTTGCATTGTTCCATTTCAAGTGGTCCCAGTTTTTGCACTAATTCTCCAATGGCGATTCACCTTTCACTGGGAATGTAAAGGTCAAAGGGTTTAGCTAAATTAGGGAGTTCCAGGGCAAGGGTCTGAATTGACTGCTCTTTCCATTCTTGAAAGGCCACTTCTGGATTCTATTCAAAAAGATCATCATCTTTTCCTTTCAGTGTTTCATATAGAGGCCCAGCTAGTAGACTGTAGTTAGGGATCCAGAAGCAGCAAACCCTGGCCTCCCCAGGAACCCCTAAGCTGTCTTCTAGTTTTAGAAAGGGGTAAGGCTGAAAATGGTTTCTTCCCTTTCCTGGGATGGGCTTCTCCGACCTTCTGTGAGAATGAAGCCCAGGCAGGTCACCGCAGTCTGTGATATTTGAGCTTTTTCTTGGACAACTTCTATCCTTTATTGGCTTGGTAGTTCAGAGGTCTCCTTAGTAGGGCTGGCGATCAGAATGTCATCTGCGTACTGAAGGAGGGTTTCCTTTTCCAGAGGTAGAACTTTTAGGTCTTTAGCTAAGGTTTCCCCAAAGATGGTGTGGGAATATTTGCACCCTTGGGGCAAGACGGCCCGTAAGTATTGTTTATTTGTATGTTGAGTCCTGCCACTCACAAGCCAAAATTTCTTGTGACTCTGGGACTAATGGAATACAAAAGAAGGCATCATTGAAGACTAATACAGAATACCATGTCCTGGTGGTTGGTAGAATGACCAGCAGGGTGTAGGAATTAGGAGCAACTGGAGGTATATCCTCGGTGGCTTCACTGACTGTCCTGACATCCTTTACCAGGTCCCCAGCAGCCCATGGGGCACTCGTGGTCACACCAATCCCAGAATATGGAGCTCACCTGGGCAGGTACCCCACCCCCACCCCAGCCCACGGGGCTCTGGTGGTCAGGCCCCTCCCAGGATACAGAGTTACCCTTGCAGGTACCGTGGCAGGGCTGGGCACACAGGAACCGTGCACATAGCCCTCATTGCAGAGCACCCCCAGCTCACCTGTCACTCAGAGCTGACACAGAGCACCTCAGAGCAGGACTTGAACTAACAAACAGCAGCTGTGACAGGTCTGTGACCCTGGGCATCACTCTGTGCGGCCTCCCTCCACCTGGTCTTCCAGAGACTTCCACTGCACCCGGGGCACCAGGCCTCTGTCTCCAACCACCACCCACCCCTCCTCTCCCTGACTCCTGGGTTCCTCTCATTAAGAGAGGGTTTTCTTGAAGTTGTCTCCCACTCATGGGCCAGATAAAATGATTAGAAAACAAGCCAAAGCTGCAGCCCCTTGTCTATCCTGACTCTCAGGAGCCCACACCTGTTCCTTGGACCTGGCCGGTTCAGCAAGTTCCATTTTCTGCAACTGTGAGCCCCTGAGGGGTGATGATTGGCTGAGCTGGGCAGCCTTACCGTGCCGGCCAGCCCTCCCCAGGTGTGCCTGGGTTGAGATCAATATAAATACCACTCCAGGCAGCAAGAGCCCCTGCAGCCATGCCTGAGCCATTTTCTCTGCCCTGTCAGCAGTCTCGGGGCTGGGCTGGTGGGAGGGAGTGAGAGGCCACGGCTTTGTGGGTGGCCCAGTGTGAGTGGGGCTCTGCTGGACTTTCTGCAGCAGTTGCCAGGCTGCCACCTGCTAAAGCAGAGGATGTGTCACCCATACCTGCTGCTGGAATTTCTCCCTGGGCAGAGGTGAGGAAGGAAAAAAGCAGTGGGGGCAGGGACAGGACGGGTATCTCAGGCAGGGAAATGGAAATCTTCCAGAAGAGCACCCAGGGCCAGGACCATCCTGGCTGGCCTGCAGGCACCAAGTCGGCCGGCATGCTGTCACTCGTGTGGCTCTATGGCCCTTCCTCTAGGCTTTCAAGTCCTTGTATATATTCAGGTGTTTTACCTGGGACGGGTGGGAATAGTTCAGCAGCAACTGGCCTGGGGCTCAGCTCACGTTTACTCACAGATGCCTCGGCACGGTGCCCCAGCTTTGCAATGAGGACGCTTGTTGCGTGGGGGCTGCTGGCTGAATGGGAGACGATTCCCCACCACTGACCAACTTCAGAATTGTTTACAACTGGAGCAAGTGCCCTGATACGGTTTTCCTCTGTGGAACTGGTGGGTTCTGTGTTTTTTTTCTCTTTTTCGTTTTTGGTTCAAGGTAGATTTTATTCTTCTTTTTTGTATTTACAGATAGAAGCATGGAAATAATTTATTCATATAAATACATGTATGTGAAGGGAATAATTGTTTTTTCTGTTTTATTTTTTAAATTTTATTTCTTTTTAATTTTGAATTTTATTTTATATTTTTATACAGCAGGTTCTTATTGGTTATCTATTTTATACATATAAATGTATACATGCCAATCCCAGTCTCTCAACTCCTCCCACCACCACTCCCCCAACAGCTTTCCCCCCTTCTTGTCCATACGTTTGTTGTCTACATCTGTTGCTCTATTTATGCCTTGCAGAATGGTTAATCTGTACAGTTTTTCTAGGTTCCACATATATGCATGAATATACAAGATTTGTTTTTCTCTTTCTGACTTACTTCACTCTGTATGACAGTCTCTAGATCCATCGACGTCTCTACAAATGACCCAATTTCATTCCTTTTCATGGCTTAGTAATATTCCATTTTATATATGTACCACAGCTTTATGCATTCATCTGTCTGTGGGCATTTAGGTTGCTTCCATTACCTCGATATTGTAAACAGTGATGCAATGAACATTGCGGTGAATGTCTCTTTTTGATTTATGGTTTTGTCTGGCTATATGTCCAGTACTGGAATTGCTGTATCATATGGTAATTCTACTGTTAGTTTCTTAAGAAACATCATATTGTTCTCCATAGTGACTGTATCAATTTATATTCCCAACAATAGTGGAAGAGGGTTCCTTTTCTCCACACCCTTTCCAGCATTTTTTGTTTGTAGATTTTCTAATGATGCCCATTCTATCAGGTGTGAGGTGATACCTCACTGTTGAGACCATTTTGTTGAGCAAGGGGTAGGTCTTGTCTATTACATATTTGGCTTATGGAATGGCATCTGTGCTAATTTCAAACTCTGGTTTTATGCAGCACCCCAACTCACCTTCCCCCTTAAGCAAGCATAAGTTGGTTTTCTAAACTTGAGACACTGTTCTGTTTTGTAACTCAGTTCATGTGTAGCCAAGTTCACATTCTGTGTATTAGTGACATCTTATGATGTTTCTTCTTCTGTGAGACTTATTTCAGTTAGAATCATCATACCTGAATCCACTCATTATGCTGCTACGGGCCTGATGACATAGATTTCATTGCTGAGTGATATTGCATTGTACGTAAGTACCACAACTTCTTTATCCATTTTTCACTTTCTGCGATATTGAACTTGTACCGTAAACGAGGTTCTTGTAAACAGAGCTGTCCCAAACTTTGGGGTGGCTGTGTCTTTTTGATTTTAAATTCCATAAGCTATAGGACCATAAGTGGAAGTGCCCTAGGCTCTGTTGCTTTGTTTTTTAGATGTTTCAGGAAACACCATACACTTCTCCCTAGTGGCTCTTGGCAAATTACATCCCGCCCATCAGCATAACAAGGCTCCCAGTTCTCCATGGCCTGTCCTGCCTTTCTGGATTTTACATTTTTTTCAGTTGTCCCTTTAGACCGGGGGGAAGTGAGACTTCATTATAGTGCAGATTTCCTTTGCAAGCTTGCTTGGTTGGCCAAAAAGGGCGTATGCGTTTTTTCCTGAATATATTCAGGAAAAAACGCATACGCCCTTTTTGGCCAAGGGCATCATTGTGGACGTTCTGCCTCTTTTCCTATGCTTTAAATGCAATTCCAGTCTACCTCCTGAAATCGGTTTCCTGCAATTCTGCCCCGCTTTCAAGTCCTCTTGGCAGCCTTACTTCAGTATATTTTTGGACGATAGCTGTCATTTATAACTCTGCAGGTTTGTGAATTAGTGTCCCTGAGCTCCTTTCTTCAACTCGCTTTCTTGTGAGCTGGCCGCAACACCGCAGGATTGCTTCAGGCCCTAATCTGGTTCCGTCATGGCACGCTGAGCCTTTGGTTAATTCCTCTTTCTGGTGGGAAATGAGAGTTAAATTTGCGCATCCAGACACCTCCAGCTAGTCTCTCATTGGTTTTCCCTATTCCTGTTCATCTTCCGCAGAAATTGCAAACTGGGCCAAACAGGAGGTTAAAGGCACTGACTCTCCAAGTCGGGAGAGTGTTAGTAAAGCGTGTGGAATGTTGCACCCGAGTACCAGGGGACGAGAACTGAGACATATTGGAACACGTCTCCCGATCACACGGTTGATCATACTCTGGGTTCCACATGCATGTTTTAGCTGAAGGAAGAATCCCTTAAACCTGGAGAGTTGAGACCCGTGGAATGGGTACCATGCAATATGACTTCAAAGGGTCTTCATTTGCTCACCGAACCTCTCCAATCCTATCACTGCTGCATTTATGCCCCTGTACACACGCTTGATTCTCTTTCAGAGACATAGCAATCCATAGGTTTTAAGATACCTACTAGTCAGGTACATTCTTAGGCGTTTAATATGGGGTGTTGTGTCCACTTCGTTGAGCAAGGAGTAGCTCTTGTCTATTCCATATTTGGCTTAAGGAACTTTATCTGTGCTCATTTCAATCTCTGGTTTTATGCAGCACCCCAACTCACCTTTCCCCTTAAGCAAGCATAAGTTGGTTTTTTAAATTTGAGACCCTGTTCTGTTTTGTAATCCAGTTCCTGTGTAGCCAAGTTTACATTCCGTGTATTAGTGATATCTTATGATGTTTCTTTTCCTGTGTGACTTATTTCAGTTAGAATCATCATACCTGAATCCACTCATTATGCTGCTACGGGCCTGATGACATAGATTTCATTGCTGAGTGATATTGCATTGTACGTAAGTACCACAACTTCTTTATCCATTTTCCACTTTCTGCGATATTGAACGTGTACCGTAAATGAGGTTCTTGTAAACAGAGCCATCCCAAACTTTGCGGTGGCTGTGTCTTTTTGATTTTAATTTCCCTAAGCTATAGGACCATAAGTGGAAGTGCCCTAGGCTCCGCTGCTTTGTTTTTTAGAATTTTCAGGAAGCACCATACACTTTTTCCAAGTGGCTCTTGGCAATTTACATCCCGCCCATCAGCATAACAAGGCTCCCAGTTCTCCATGGCCTGTCCTGCCTTTCTGGATTTTACACTTTTTTCAGATGGCCCTTTTGACCGGGGGGAAGTGAGACTTCATTGTAGTGCAGATTTCCTTTGCAAGCTTGCTTGGTTGGCCAAAAAGGGCGTATGCGTTTTTTCCTGAATATATTCAGGAAAAAACGCATACGCCCTTTTTGGCCAAGTGCATCATTGTGGACGTTCTGCGTCTTTTCCTATGCTTTAAATGCAATTCCAGTCTACCTCCTGAAATCGGTTTCCTGCAATTCTGCCTTGCTTTCAATGCCTTTTCATAGCCTTACCTCAATATATTTTTTGAAAATAGTTGGCCTTTATAACTCTGCATGTTTTTGAATTGCAGTGGCCCTTAGCTCCATTTTTCAGCTCTTATTTTTGTGGTCTTGCCTCATAACCACATGATTCCTTCAGGCCCTATTCTTCTTCTGGAGCACCTTGCTGTGCCTTTGTTTTATTCTTCTTACTGATGTGAAATTAGAGTGACATATGCCCATTGAAACCGCTACAGCTAGTTTCTCACTGGTTTCCCCTATTCCCATTCATCCTCCGCACTAACTGCAGACTGTGTGATACCAGAACTTAAAGGCATTGACTCTCCATGTGGGGATATTGTTAGTAAAGTGGCTGGAATGTCGATCCGGAGCCCCAGGAGAGGAAAAATGAGGTGCATTTTAGAAACCTTTCCCGATCATATGGTATACCAGTCGCTCAGTTTCCCAGGCATGGTTTAGCTGTAGGAAGATTCCCTTCAACCTGGAGTGTTGGGACCCTGGAATGAGTAGCATGAAGTATTGCATTAAACTTTTGGCAGTTGCTCACCAAAGCTCACCAATCCTCTCAGCCCCAAGTGTCCAGCCTTATGTCTTATCCAGCTGTGGGTTTATATGTGGTCAATCCAGGTTGCATCACAGCCCCTGAGCGAATTTTGTAAGAATTTTTCTCTCTTTCATTGTTTCTGCGTTTTGTTTTTAAAAATTATTTCTATAATGGGGTTTAGCTCACTTTCACTGCTGTGTTTGTGCTGCTCTGCACACACTTGATTCCCTTATGGAGATATATCAATACATGGGTTTTAAGATTCTTATTACTCAGATATATTTCTCTGCGGTGTATAGGGTGTGTTGAGGCCAGTTCATTGAGCAAGGTGTAGATCTTGTCTAATACCTATTTGGTTTATTGAACGGTATCTGTGCTAATTTTAAACTCTGGTTTTATGCATCACCCCACCTCTCCTTTCCCCTTAAGCTGACATAAGTGTGTTTTCTAAATGTGAGACACTGTTCTGTTCTGTAATTCATTTCTTGTGCAGCCATATTTACCCTCCCTCTATAAGTGATATCTTATGATATGTTTCTTTTTCTGTTTGACTTATTTCAAGTAGTATTATCGGACCTAAATCCACTCTTTATCCTTCTACTAGCCTTATTACATTGATTTCATGGTGAAGAGATATTCCATTGTACATAAGTACCACATCTTCTTTATCCATTGTTCTCTTTCCTGGGATATTTAAGGTGTACTGAAGTTGAGGTTCTTGTAAACAGAGTAGCCCTAAACTGTGGTGTGCTTGTGTCTTGTTGATTTTTAGACTTCCCTAGATATACTCCCATGATTGGAAGTGTCCTATGCTCTGTAGCTCTGTTTTTTAGATGATTTAGGAACCACCATACACTTCTCCAGAGTGGCTCTCGGCAGTTCACACACTGCCCATCAGCGTATAAAGGCTCCCTGTTCTCCATGGCCTGTCCTACATTTCTGGTTTTTACAATTTTTTAGGATGGCCCTTTTGACCGGTGGGAAATGAGACTTCTTTGTTGTGCACATTTGCATTGCTTGCTTGCTTCGTTGCCCATAAAGTGCGCATGCGTTTTTTCCTGGATATAATCAGGAAAAAACGCATACGCCCTTTTGGGCCAACTGCATCATTGTCGAAATTCTGCCGCTTTTTATGTGCTTTAAAGACGAGTCCAATCTATCTCTTGAAATCTGTTTCTTGCAATTCTGTCTTGCATTCAGATCCTCTTCTTTGCCTTACCTCAACATATTTTTGGACGTTAGTTTTCATTTATAACTCTGCAGGTTTGTGAATTGCAGTGACCCTGAGCTCCATTTTTTAAGTTGCTCTTTTGTGAGCTGACCTCAAACCCGCAGGATTGCTTTAGGCCCTATTTTGGCTCCGGCGAGGCGGGCTGAGTCTTTTTTCAATTCTTATTCTTAATGGGAAATTAGAGTGATATGTGCCCGTCCAAACCCCTACAACTATTCTCTCATTGGTTCCCCCTCTTCCCGTTCATCCTCCTCACAATTTGCAAAATGTGTGAAACAGAAGTTTAAACGTGCTGATTCTCCAAGTGGGGAGATTCTAAGTAACGTGGCTGGAATGGTGAACAGGAGCACCAGGAGAGGATAAATGAGCTGCATTTTAGACACATCTCCCGATCACATGGTGTACAGTCCTCTGGGTTTTCCATGCATGTTTTAGCTGTAGGAAGATCCCTTGAACCTGCAGATTTGGGACCCATTGAATGGGTACCAGGTAGTATTACTTTAAAGGGTGTGCATTTCCTCACCCAACCTCACATTTCTCTTAGTGCAAACAGTTTCCAGCCTTATGTCTCATCCTGCTGTGGGTCTAGATGTGTTCAATCCATGTTGCATCACCGGCCCTGAGGAAAAGTTGTAAGAGGTTTTCTCTCTGTCGTTTATTTTTTTCAATTTATTACTATATTGGTTACAGCTGATTTTCAAAGCTCTGTTTCTTGCTGCTGTACATCCACTTGATCCACGTATGGAGAGACATCAATAAATTCTTTTTCAGATTCTTACCAGTCGTATATATTCTTTTCCGGTGACTTGAGTGTGCTGAGTGCAGTTCTTTTAGCTACCGTGTAGGCCTTGTTGATTATCAGTTTGGTATTTGGAATGGTATCTTTGCTAATTTCAACCTCCTGGATGATGCCTCACCCCTCCCCACCTTTCCCGTTTAGCAGCCTTATGCGTGTTTTCTACATATTTGACTATGTTTTTGTTTTGTAATTTATTTCATGTGTAGCCATTTTGGATTCCACCTTTAAGTGATATCTTATGATATGTGTCTTTTTCTTTTTGAATTATGTCACTTAGAATGATCATACGTAACTCCTCCGGAGTTGTTACAACTGGCCATATTTCATAGATTTCCAGGCTGAATAATATTCCACTCTACCTAAGTACCACATGTCTATCCATTTTTTCCCTCCAGAGACATTTAAGTTATATCCTAGTCGAGGATCTTTTAAACAGAGAGGGGGTAAACATTGGGGTGCCTGTGTCCTCTCGATTTTTGTTTTTCCCAAGATATACGCCCATGAGTGCAAGTGCCCTATGCTCTGTAGCTCATTTTTTAGATGCTTTAGTAAACACAATACACTTCTCCAGAATGGCCGTTGGCAATATACATTTCCACTATAAGTCTCACAGGGCTCCCTCTTCTCCTTGCCCTGTCCTGCATTTCTGTTGTTTACGCTTTATGAGGATGGCTCTTCTGACTGATGCGAAGTGATATCTTTTGTAGTATTGATTTCCAGTGCCCACCTGTTTGGTTGGCTAAAAAAGTGTATGCCCTTTTCTTGAATATATACAGAAAAAAACGCATACACCCTTTTTGGCCAACTGCAATGTTGGCAATGTTCAGCCCCTTTTCTTGTGCTTAATGGCGAGTCCTTTCTACCTCCTCAAATCCCTTTCCTGCCATTCTCCCTTGCTTACAAGTCCCTTTCTCTGACTTTCCTCAAGACATTTTTCAGTGATGGATATTTTCAACTCTGCAGTTTCGTGAATTTTACTGCCCCTGAGTTCCATTGTTCAACTTGTGTTTATGGGAACTGGCCACAAAGCAGCGGGATTTCCTCAAGCCCTATACTGTTTCCATGGGCAACCCTAGCCTTTGGTCAATTCGTCTTCCTGATTGGAAATTAGAGTGACATGTGCCTGTCTGAACACCTAGGACTTGTCTCTCATTGTTCCTCATCCTTCTGCTTCATCCTCTGGACAAATTCCAAACTGTACGCAACAGGATGTTGACAGTGCTGCCATCTCCAAGTGGGGAGACTGTTAGTAAAGATGCTGGATGGGTGAACCCGAGCACCAGGAGATGAGGAGATGAGATGCCTTCTCCAAACTCTTCCCAATCAGACGGTATACCATCCTCTGGGTGTGACAGACATGTTTTAGCAGTAGGAAGAGTCCCATTCATGTAAGGAGAACACCAGGGCTTTTTCAAAATCAGTGTCTCCCCGAAACCCAAACTGGGGAATTTTTTAAGCTACGGCTACACATATGTTCATTAAGGGCCTTGGGAAGTAGACAGAGTCCAAACTTTAGATGATTGAAGTCTTCAGGGTCAGAAGCACTCACCACCAGCTTCCCTTAGGTTACACTTTAACTGTCATTGATAGATGATGTCAATAAAAATATCTATTCTTTTTCAGATTATTTCCCCTTATAGGTTATTGCAAAATGTTGAGTGTAGTTCCCTGTGCTATACAGTAGTTCCTTGTTGATGATCTATTTTATACATAGCAGTGTGTATGTGTTAATCCCAAACTGTTAATTTATCCCTCCTCCCACCTTTCCCCTTTGGTAATAATAAATTATAAGATTTTATACTTCTCAGAAATGGGGGAGCTGAAAGAGAGGTATCATTTTCAATGGAAAAGCATTTAAAACAAGATTGAAGCTTTAACCAAGATTATTAGATGTACATCCTTGGAAAGAAATCACTTCGTTTCTCTAATATTGACCTGACAAATAAGACAAACCTTTTCACTGAACTTGCTTATAATAAAGTGATGGAAATATCAAATGGGAGTGTTAGAAACATCTTATTTTACCCGAGCCTTATACACTGTTCTATGTTAACTACAGTTTGGCTCACACATCTGTTCATTGAGGTTACAATAGTCTCAATTTCTGTTACTGATCCTCCAGAGTGGACCCCAACAAGTGTCCCCCTGTGCAGTGTCATTGGGGCCAACAGATCGAGACTGAGTTTGGTTCACAAGCAAAGGAAACTTTATATTTTGATCAGAGAATGGAGAGGTGAGAGCATGCACTACCCCGTGGGCTGTGGGCTGGGCTGCTGTGTAGAGATCCTGTCAGAGTCAGTGGGAGGGAGGGGGCGGAGCTCTCAAGGGCTGGGTTGGCTGCAGCTCAGGCTCTATATCGCGGAGTCTGCACTGGGCCCCAGGAGCTGAGGTGTCGACACAGCCATTCTGCACTAGGAAATCTGGTCTGAAGTGCCGGGTGTGGAACCTCTGCATGTGGGACCCTAGGAGCACATGAAATTAGACAAAGCACAAAGGATAAAAAAGGTTAGACTTGACTTTATTGCCCAGATTCTATTTTTATCTCCCAGGGATTTTTCATGGGCTTTGCTGGGGACAAACCGCTCCTCTGCCTTTTGTCCCGTTCCTCATTCTTGGAGTGCTGAGGGTGCAGACCCTTCTTCTGTAACTGCTGAGTGCTGAGTTGGGAGTCCTCATACCCGGGGGCGAGGGTCAGAGCTTCTCCCCAGCAGCCTCCAGGTGACGTTGATTGTCCCCAGGACCCCTGCCTCCCTGCTCGTCCACCTGAGCACCAACATTGGAAGTGTTATAGATTCTAATGACCTTTAAGGGTCCAGGAAAGAGATGTGCAGAGACGCTGTGGGGGCCGGTTTCACCCCGCCCCACATTTGTTCGGCCACCTTAGGCTGACCGTTTCTGCCAGCCTAGATGCTCTGACCAGTAGTCTGCGCTTTCTTCAATTAGGCCCCTGAATTAACGTACAAACAGCACCAGGTGTCAGAGCCCTGCCCGCTCAAGTCCCACACAGTCCAGGGTCAGTGGTGATCAAGGACCATGATGGCCACTGAGTCAACAGCCTTTTGAAGTAAACAGGAGTCCAGCCGGTCTTATTGGCCACCATCATCACAGTGTCTGTAGGCTTTTCTATGGTGACAGTGTGATATACGGTTCCCCCGCCAAGATTATTAGCTCCCCTCTGGGTGCAGTAAGTCCTGCAAGCAGTAGTCTACTCTTTTGGGACACACTCTTGTTGTTTTATGAGAGAAACTCCAGGTCAAGTGATGTTCACACGAGTCGTCATGGTGCCCTGTTGCCCCCGGTTATCTCTCTGGATGTTGGAGTTGGAGGGCCTCCTCACTCGAGGTCGGTGTGCCCACGGAGCGAACCCTGCAACTTCAGGGCATGGTTGGTGATTAGGATCACCACGTGGGGTCCTTTTCCCTTAGGAGGGAGGTGGCCTTTTGGGCTGCTGATTTCCAGGTTTTTAGATACCGCCAGTATCTTGGCCAGATGTGGCAGTGGGCCAAGCCCCTTGGTGACTGTAGTTTATCCTACCTGGATGGCATTCTTGCATTGTTCCATTTCAAGTGGTCCCAGTTTTTGCACTAATTCTCCAATGGCGATTCACCTTTCACTGGGAATGTAAAGGTCAAAGGGTTTAGCTAAATTAGGGAGTTCCAGGGCAAGGGTCTGAATTGACTGCTCTTTCCATTCTTGAAAGGCCACTTCTGGATTCTATTCAAAAAGATCATCATCTTTTCCTTTCAGTGTTTCATATAGAGGCCCAGCTAGTAGACTGTAGTTAGGGATCCAGAAGCAGCAAACCCTGGCCTCCCCAGGAACCCCTAAGCTGTCTTCTAGTTTTAGAAAGGGGTAAGGCTGAAAATGGTTTCTTCCCTTTCCTGGGATGGGCTTCTCCGACCTTCTGTGAGAATGAAGCCCAGGCAGGTCACCGCAGTCTGTGATATTTGAGCTTTTTCTTGGACAACTTCTATCCTTTATTGGCTTGGTAGTTCAGAGGCCTCCTTAGTAGGGCTGGCGATCAGAATGTCATCTGCGTACTGAAGGAGGGTTTCCTTTTCCAGAGGTAGAACTTTTAGGTCTTTAGCTAAGGTTTCCCCAAAGATGGTGTGGGAATATTTGCACCCTTGGGGCAAGACGGCCCGTAAGTATTGTTTATTTGTATGTTGAGTCCTGCCACTCACAAGCCAAAATTTCTTGTGACTCTGGGACTAATGGAATACAAAAGAAGGCATCATTGAAGACTAATACAGAATACCATGTCCTGGTGGTTGGTAGAATGACCAGCAGGGTGTAGGAATTAGGAGCAACTGGAGGTATATCCTCGGTGGCTTCACTGACTGTCCTGACATCCTTTACCAGGTCCCCAGCAGCCCATGGGGCACTCGTGGTCACACCAATCCCAGAATATGGAGCTCACCTGGGCAGGTACCCCACCCCCACCCCAGCCCACGGGGCTCTGGTGGTCAGGCCCCTCCCAGGATACAGAGTTACCCTTGCAGGTACCGTGGCAGGGCTGGGCACACAGGAACCGTGCACATAGCCCTCATTGCAGAGCACCCCCAGCTCACCTGTCACTCAGAGCTGACACAGAGCACCTCAGAGCAGGACTTGAACTAACAAACAGCAGCTGTGACAGGTCTGTGACCCTGGGCATCACTCTGTGCGGCCTCCCTCCACCTGGTCTTCCAGAGACTTCCACTGCACCCGGGGCACCAGGCCTCTGTCTCCAACCACCACCCACCCCTCCTCTCCCTGACTCCTGGGTTCCTCTCATTAAGAGAGGGTTTTCTTGAAGTTGTCTCCCACTCATGGGCCAGATAAAATGATTAGAAAACAAGCCAAAGCTGCAGCCCCTTGTCTATCCTGACTCTCAGGAGCCCACACCTGTTCCTTGGACCTGGCCGGTTCAGCAAGTTCCATTTTCTGCAACTGTGAGCCCCTGAGGGGTGATGATTGGCTGAGCTGGGCAGCCTTACCGTGCCGGCCAGCCCTCCCCAGGTGTGCCTGGGTTGAGATCAATATAAATACCACTCCAGGCAGCAAGAGCCCCTGCAGCCATGCCTGAGCCATTTTCTCTGCCCTGTCAGCAGTCTCGGGGCTGGGCTGGTGGGAGGGAGTGAGAGGCCATGGCTTTGTGGGTGGCCCAGTGTGAGTGGGGCTCTGCTGGACTTTCTGCAGCAGTTGCCAGGCTGCCACCTGCTAAAGAAGAGGATGTGTCACCCATACCTGCTGCTGGAATTTCTCCCTGGGCAGAGGTGAGGAAGGAAAAAAGCAGTGGGGGCAGGGACAGGACGGGTATCTCAGGCAGGGAAATGGAAATCTTCCAGAAGAGCACCCAGGGCCAGGACCATCCTGGCTGGCCTGCAGGCACCAAGTCAGCCGGCATGCTGTCACTCGTGTGGCTCTATGGCCCTTCCTCTAGGCTTTCAAGTCCTTGTATATATTCAGGTGTTTTACCTGGGACGGGTGGGAATAGTTCAGCAGCAACTGGCCTGGGGCTCAGCTCACGTTTACTCACAGATGCCTCGGCACGGTGCCCCAGCTTTGCAATGAGGACGCTTGTTGCGTGGGGGCTGCTGGCTGAATGGGAGACGATTCCCCACCACTGACCAACTTCAGAATTGTTTACAACTGGATCAAGTGCCCTGATACGGTTTTCCTCTGTGGAACTGGTGGGTTCTGTGTTTTTTTTCTCTTTTTCGTTTTTGGTTCAAGGTAGATTTTATTCTTCTTTTTTGTATTTACAGATAGAAGCATGGAAATAATTTATTCATATAAATACATGTATGTGAAGGGAATAATTGTTTTTTCTGTTTTATTTTTTAAATTTTATTTCTTTTTAATTTTGAATTTTATTTTATATTTTTATACAGCAGGTTCTTATTGGTTATCTATTTTATACATATAAATGTATACATGCCAATCCCAGTCTCTCAACTCCTCCCACCACCACTCCCCCAACAGCTTTCCCCCCTTCTTGTCCATACGTTTGTTGTCTACATCTGTTGCTCTATTTATGCCTTGCAAAATGGTTAATCTGTACAGTTTTTCTAGGTTCCACATATATGCATGAATATACAAGATTTGTTTTTCTCTTTCTGACTTACTTCACTCTGTATGACAGTCTCTAGATCCATCGACGTCTCTACAAATGACCCAATTTCATTCCTTTTCATGGCTTAGTAATATTCCATTTTATATATGTACCACAGCTTTATGCATTCGTCTGTCTGTGGGCATTTAGGTTGCTTCCATTACCTCGATATTGTAAACAGTGATGCAATGAACATTGCGGTGAATGTCTCTTTTTGATTTATGGTTTTGTCTGGCTATATGTCCAGTACTGGAATTGCTGTATCATATGGTAATTCTACTGTTAGTTTCTTAAGAAACATCATATTGTTCTCCATAGTGACTGTATCAATTTATATTCCCAACAATAGTGGAAGAGGGTTCCTTTTCTCCACACCCTTTCCAGCATTTTTTGTTTGTAGATTTTCTAATGATGCCCATTCTATCAGGTGTGAGGTGATACCTCACTGTTGAGACCATTTTCTTGAGCAAGGGGTAGGTCTTGTCTATTACATATTTGGCTTATGGAACGGCATCTGTGCTAATTTCAAACTCTGGTTTTATGCAGCACCCCAACTCACCTTCCCCCTTAAGCAAGCATAAGTTGGTTTTCTAAACTTGAGACCCTGTTCTGTTTTGTAACTCAGTTCATGTGTAGCCAAGTTCACATTCTGTGTATTAGTGACATCTTATGATGTTTCTTCTTCTGTGAGACTTATTTCAGTTAGAATCATCATACCTGAATCCACTCATTATGCTGCTACGGGCCTGATGACATAGATTTCATTGCTGAGTGATATTGCATTGTACGTAAGTACCACAACTTCTTTATCCATTTTTCACTTTCTGCGATATTGAACTTGTACCGTAAACGAGGTTCTTGTAAACAGAGCCATCCCAAACTTTGGGGTGGCTGTGTCTTTTTGATTTTAAATTCCATAAGCCATAGGACCATAAGTGGAAGTGCCCTAGGCTCTGTTGCTTTGTTTTTTAGATGTTTCAGGAAACACCATACACTTCTCCCTAGTGGCTCTTGGCAATTTACATCCCGCCCATCAGCATAACAAGGCTCCCAGTTCTCCATGGCCTGTCCTGCCTTTCTGGATTTTACATTTTTTTCAGTTGTCCCTTTAGACCGGGGGGAAGTGAGACTACATTGTAGTGCAGATTTCCTTTGCAAGCTTGCTTGGTTGGCCAAAAAGGGCGTATGCGTTTTTTCCTGAATATATTCAGGAAAAAACGCATACGCCCTTTTTGGCCAAGGGCATCATTGTGGACGTTCTGCCTCTTTTCCTATGCTTTAAATGCAATTCCAGTCTACCTCCTGAAATCGGTTTCCTGCAATTCTGCCCCACTTTCAAGTCCTCTTGGCAGCCTTACTTCAGTATATTTTTGGACGATAGCTGTCATTTATAACTCTGCAGGTTTGTGAATTACAGTTCCCCTGAGCTCCTTTCTTCAACTCGCTTTCTTGTGAGCTGGCCGCAACACCGCAGGATTGCTTCAGGCCCTAATCTGGTTCCGGCACGGCACGCTGAGCCTTTGGTTAATTCCTCTTCCTGGTGGGAAATGAGAGTTAAGTTTGCCCATCCAGACACCTCTAGCTAGTCTCTCACTGGTTCTCCCTTTTCCTGTTCATCTTCCGCAGAAATTGCAAACTGGACCAAACAGGAGGTTAAAGGCACTGACTCTCCAAGTCGGGAGAGTGTTAGTAAAGCGTCTGGAATGTTGCACCCGAGTACCAGGGGATGAGAACTGAGACATATTGGAACACGTCTCCCGATCACACGGTTGATCATACTCTGGGTTCCACATGCATGTTTTAGCTGAAGGAAGAATCCCTTAAACCTGGAGAGTTGAGACCCGTGGAATGGGTACCATGCAATATGACTTCAAAGGGTCTTCATTTGCTCACCGAACCTCTCCAATCCTATCACTGCTGCGTTTATGCCCCTGTACACACGCTTGATTCTCTTTCAGAGACATAGCAATCCATAGGTTTTAAGATACTTACTAGTCAGGTACATTCTTAGTCGTTTAATATGGGGTGTTGAGTCCATTTCGTTGAGCAAGGAGTAGCTCTTGTCTATTCCATATTTGGCTTAAGGAACTTTATCTGTGCTCATTTCAATCTCTGGATTTATGAAGCACCCCAACTCACCTTTCCCCTTAAGCAAGCATAAGTTGGTTTTCTAAATTTGAGACCCTGTTCTGTTTTGTAATCCAGTTCCTGTGTAGCCAAGTTTACATTCCGTGTATTAGTGATATCTTATGATGTTTCCTTTTCTGTGTGACTTATTTCAGTTAGAATCATCATACCTGAATCCACTCATTATGCTGCTACGGGACTGATGACATAGATTTCATTGCTGAGTGATATTGCATTGTACGTAAGTACCACAACTTCTTTATCCATTTTCCACTTTCTGCGATATTGAACTTGTACCGTAAACGAGGTTCTTGTAAACAGAGCCGTCCCAAATTTTGCGGTGGCTGTGTCTTTTTTATTTTAATTTCCCTAAGCTATAGGACCATAAGTGGAAGTGCCCTAGGCTCCGTTGCTTTGTTCTTTAGATATTTCAGGAAACACCATACACTTCTCCCCAGTGGCTCTGGGCAATTTACATCCCGCCCATCAGCATAACAAGGCTCCCAGTTCTCCATGGCCTCTCCTGACTTTCTGGATTTTACACTTTTTTCAGATGGCCCTTTTGACCTGGGGGAAGTGAGACTTCATTGTAGTGCAGATTTCCTTTGCAAGCTTGCTTGGTTGGCCAAAAAGGGCGTATGCGTTTTTTCCTGAATATATTCAGGAAAAAACGCATACGCCCTTTTTGGCCAAGTGCATCATTGTGGACGTTCTGCCTCTTTTCCTATGCTTTAAATGCAATTCCAGTCTGCCTCCTGAAATCGGTTTCCTGCAATTCTGCCCCGCTTTCAAGTCCTCTTGGCAGCCTTACTTCAGTATATTTTTGGACGATAGCTGTCATTTATAACTCTGCAGGTTTGTGAATTACAGTGCCCCTGAGCTCCTTTCTTCAACTCGCTTTCTTGTGAGCTGACCGCAACACCGCAGGATTGCTTCAGGCCCTAATCTGGTTCCGGCACGGCACGCTGAGCCTTTGGTTAATTCCTCTTCCTGGTGGGAAATGAGAGTTAAATTTGTGCATCCAGACACCTCCAGATAGTCTCTCATTGGTTCTCCCTATTCCTGTTCATCTTCCGCAGAAATTGCAAACTGGGCCAAACAGGAGGTTAAAGGCACTGACTCTCCAAGTCGGGAGAGTGTTAGTAAAGCGTCTGGAATGTTGCACCCGATTACCAGGGGACGAGAACTGAGACATATTGGAACACGTCTCCCGATCACATGGTTGATCATACTCTGGGTTCCACATGCATGTTTCAGCTGAAGGAAGAATCCCTTAAACCTGGAGAGTTGAGACCTGTGGAATGGGTACCATGCAATATGAATTCAAAGGGTCTTCATTTGCTCACCGAACCTCTCCAATCCTATCACTGCTGCGTTTATGCCCCTGTACACACGCTTGATTCTCTTTCAGAGACATAGCAATCCATAGGTTTTAAGATACTTACTAGTCAGGTACATTCTTAGGCGTTTAATATGGGGTGTTGAGTCCATTTCGTTGAGCAAGGAGTAGCTCTTGTCTATTCCATATTTGGCTTAAGGAACTTTATCTGTGCTCATTTCAATCTCTGGTTTTATGCAGCACCCCAACTCACCTTTCCCCTTAAGCAAGCATAAGTTGGTTTTCTAAATTTGAGACCCTGTTCTGTTTTGTAATCCAGTTCCTGTGTAGCCAAGTTTACATTCCGTGTATTAGTGATATCTTATGATGTTTCTTTTACTGTGTGACTTATTTCAGTTAGAATCATCATACCTGAATCCACTCATTATGCTGCTACGGGCCTGATGACATAGATTTCATTGCTGAGTGATATTGCATTGTACGTAAGTACCACAACTTCTTTATCCATTTTCCACTTTCTGCGATATTGAACTTGTACCGTAAACGAGGTTCTTGTAAACAGAGCCGTCCCAAATTTTGCGGTGGCTGTGTCTTTTTGATTTTAATTTCCCTAAGCTATAGGACCATAAGTGGAAGTGCCCTAGGCTCCGTTGCTTTGTTCTTTAGATATTTCAGGATACACCATACACTTCTCCCCAGTGGCTCTGGGCAATTTACATCCCGCCCATCAGCATAACAAGGCTCCCAGTTCTCCATGGCCTGTCCTGCCTTTCTGGATTTTACACTTTTTTCAGATGGCCCTTTTGACCTGGGGGAAGTGAGACTTCATTGTAGTGCAGATTTCCTTTGCAAGCTTGCTTGGTTGGCCAAAAAGGGCGTATGCGTTTTTTCCTGAATATATTCAGGAAAAAACGCATACGCCCTTTTTGGCCAAGTGCATCATTGTGGACGTTCTGCCTCTTTTCCTATGCTTTAAATGCAATTCCAGTCTGCCTCCTGAAATCGGTTTCCTGCAATTCTGCCCCGCTTTCAAGTCCTCTTGGCAGCCTTACTTCAGTATATTTTTGGACGATAGCTGTCATTTATAACTCTGCAGGTTTGTGAATTACAGTGCCCCTGAGCTCCTTTCTTCAACTCGCTTTCTTGTGAGCTGGCCGCAACACCACAGGATTGCTTCAGGCCCTAATCTGGTTCCGGCACGGCACGCTGAGCCTTTGGTTAATTCCTCTTCCTGGTGGGAAATGAGAGTTAAATTTGTGCATCCAGACACCTCCAGCTAGTCTCTCATTGGTTCTCCCTATTCCTGTTCATCTTCCGCAGAAATTGCAAACTGGGCCAAACAGGAGGTTAAAGGCACTGACTCTCCAAGTCGGGAGAGTGTTAGTAAAGCGTCTGGAATGTTGCACCCGAGTACCAGAGGACGAGAACTGAGACATATAGGAACACGTCTCCCGATCACACGGTTGATCATACTCTGGGTTCCACATGCATGTTTTAGCTGAAGGAAGAATCCCTTAAACCTGGAGAGTTGAGACCCGTGGAATGGGTACCATGCAATATGACTTCAAAGGGTCTTCATTTGCTCACCGAACCTCTCCAATCATATCGCTGCTGCGTTTATGCCCCTGTACACACGCTTGATTCTCTTTCAGAGACATAGCAATCCATAGGTTTTAAGATACTTACTAGTCAGGTACATTCTTAGGCGTTTAATATGGGGTGTTGAGTCCATTTCGTTGAGCAAGGAGTAGCTCTTGTCTATTCCATATTTGGCTTAAGGAACTTTATCTGTGCTCATTTCAATCTCTGGTTTTATGCAGCACCCCAACTCACCTTTCCCCTTAAGCAAGCATAAGTTGGTTTTCTAAATTTGAGACCCTGTTCTGTTTTGTAATCCAGTTCCTGTGTAGCCAAGTTTACATTCCGTGTATTAGTGATATCTTATGATGTTTCTTTTTTTGTGTGACTTATTTCAGTTAGAATCATCATACCTGAATCCACTCATTATGCTGCTACGGGCCTGATGACATAGATTTCATTGCTGAGTGATATTGCATTGTACATAATTACCACAACTTCTTTATCCATTTTCCACTTTCTGCGATATTGAACTTGTACCGTAAACGAGGTTCTTGTAAACAGAGCCGTCCCAAACTTTGGGGTGGCTGTGTCTTTTTGATTTTAATTTCCCTAAGCTATAGGACCATAAGTGGAAGTGCCCTAGGCTCTGTTGCTTTGTTCTTTAGATATTTCAGGAAACACCATACACTTCTCCAGAGTGGCTCTTGGCAATTTACATCCCGCCCATCAGCATAACAAGGCTCCCAGTTCTCCATGGCCTGTCCTGCCTTTCTGGATTTTACACTTTTTTCAGATGGCCCTTTTTACCTGGGGGAAGTGAGACTTCATTGTAGTGCAGATTTCCTTTGCAAGCTTGCTTGGTTGGCCAAAAAGGGCGTATGCGTTTTTTGCTGAATATATTCAGGAGAAAACGCATACGCCCTTTTTGGCCAAGTGCATCATTGTGGACATTCTGCCTCTTTTCCTATGCTTTAAATGCAATTCCAGTCTACCTCCTGAAATCGGTTTCCTGCAATTCTGCCCCGCTTTCAAGTCCTCTTGGCAACCTTACTTCAGTATATTTTTGGACGACAGCTTTCATTTATAACTCTGCAAGTTTTGTGAATTACAGTGCCCCTGAGCTCCTTTCTTCAACTCGCTTTCTTGTGAGCTGGCCGCAACACCGCAGGATTGCTTCAGGCCCTAATCTGGTTCCGGCACGGCACGCTGAGCCTTTGGTTAATTCCTCTTCCTCGTGGGAAATCAGAGTTAAATTTGCGCATCAAGACACCTCCAGTTAGTCTCTCATTGGTTCTCCCTATTCCTGTTCATCTTCCGCAGAAATTGCAAACTGGGCCAAACAGGAGTTTAAAGGCACTGACTCTCCAAGTTGGGAGAGTGTTAGTAAAGCGTCTGGAATGTTGCACCCGAGTACCAGGGGACGAGAACTGAGACATATAGGAACACGTCTCCCGATCACACGGTTGATCATACTCTGGGTTCCACATGCATGTTTTAGCTGAAGGAAGAATCCCTTAAACCTGGAGAGTTGAGACCCGTGGAATGGGTACCATGCAATATGACTTCAAAGGGTCTTCATTTGCTCACCGAACCTCTCCAATCCTATCACTGCTGCGTTTATGCGCCTGTACACACGCTTGATTTTCTTTCAGAGACATAGCAATCCATAGGTTTTAAGATACCTACTAGTCAGGTACATTCTTAGGCGTTTAATATGGGGTGTTGAGTCCATTTCGTTTAGCAAGGAGTAGCTCTTGTCTATTCCATATTTGGCTTAAGGAACTTTATCTGTGCTCATTTCAATCTCTGGTTTTATGCAGCACCCCAACTCACCTTTCCCCTTAAGCAAGCATAAGTTGGTTTTCTAAATTTGAGACCCTGTTCTGTTTTGTAATCCAGTTCCTGTGTAGCCAAGTTTACATTCCGTGTATTAGTGATATCTTATGATGTTTCTTTTTCTGTGTGACTTATTTCAGTTAGAATCATCATACCTGAATCCACTCATTATGCTGCTACGGGCCTGATGACATAGATTTCATTGCTGAGTGATATTGCATTGTACGTAAGTACCACAACTTCTTTATCCATTTTCCACTTTCTGCGATATTGAACTTGTACCGTAAACGAGGTTCTTGTAAACAGAGCCATCCCAAACTTTGGGGTGGCTGTGTCTTTTTGATTTTAATTTCCCTAAGCTATAGGACCATAAGTGGAAGTGCCCTAGGCTCTGTTGCTTTGTTCTTTAGATATTTCAGGAAACACCATACACTTCTCCAGAGTGGCTCTTGGCAATTTACATCCCGCCCATCAGCATAACAAGGCTCCCAGTTCTCCATGGCCTGTCCTGCCTTTCTGGATTTTACACTTTTTTCAGATGGCCCTGTTGACCGGTGGGAAGTGAGACTTCATTGTAGTGCAGATTTCCTTTGCAAGCTTGCTTGGTTGGCCAAAAAGGGCGTATGCGTTTTTTCCTGAATATTTTCAGGAAAAAACGCATACGCCCTTTTTGGCCAAGTGCATCATTGTGGACGTTCTGCCTCTTTTCCTATGCTTTAAATGCAATTCCAGTCTACCTCCTGAAATCGGTTTCCTGCAATTCTGCCCCGCTTTCAAGTCCTCTTGGCAACCTTACTTCAGTATATTTTTGGACGATTGCTGTCATTTATAACTCTGCAGGTTTTGTGAATTACAGTGCCCCTTAGCTCCTTTCTTCAACTCGCTTTCTTGTGAGCTGGCCGCAACACCGCAGGATTGCTACAGGCCCTCATCTGGTTCTGGCACGGCACTCTGAGCCTTTGGTTAATTCCTCTTTCTGGTGGGCAATGAGAGTTAAATTTGCGCATCCAGACACCTCCAGCTAGTCTCTCAATGGTTCTCCCTATTCCTGTTCATCTTCCGCAGAAATTGCAAACTGGGCCAAACAGGAGGTTAAAGGCACTGACTCTCCAAGTCGGGAGAGTGTTAGTAAAGTGTCTGGAATGTTGCACCCGAGTACCAGGGGACGAGAACTGACATATATAGGAACACGTCTCCTGATCACATGGTTGATCATACTCTGGGTTCCACATGCATGTTTTAGCTGAAGGAAGAATCCCTTAAACCTGGAGAGTTGAGACCCGTGGAGTGGGTACCATGCAATATGACTTCAAAGGGTCTTCATTTGCTCACCGAACCTCTCCAATCCTATCACTGCTGCGTTTATGCCCCTGTACACACGCTTGATTCTCTTTCAGAGACATAGCAATCCATAGGTTTTAAGATACTTACTAGTCAGGTACATTCTTAGGCGTTTAATATGGGGTGTTGAGTCCATTTCGTTGAGCAAGGAGTAGCTCTTGTCTATTCCATATTTGGCTTAAGGAACTTTATCTGTGCTCATTTCAATCTCTGGTTTTATGCAGCACCCCAACTCACCTTTCCCCTTAAGCAAGCATAAGTTGGTTTTCTAAATTTGAGACCCTGTTCTGTTTTGTAATCCAGTTCCTGTGTAGCCAAGTTTACATTCCGTGTATTAGTGATATCTTATGATGTTTCTTTTTTTGTGTGACTTATTTGAGTTAGAATCATCATACCTGAATCCACTCATTATGCTGCTACGGGCCTGATGACATAGATTTCATTGCTGACTGATATTGCATTGTACGTAATTACCACAACTTCTTTATCCATTTTCCACTTTCTGCGATATTGAACTTGTACCGTAAACGAGGTTCTTGTAAACAGAGCCGTCCCAAACTTTGGGGTGGCTGTGTCTTTTTGATTTTAATTTCCCTAAGCTATAGGACCATAAGTGGAAGTGCCCTAGGCTCTGTTGCTTTGTTCTTTAGATATTTCAGGAAACACCATACACTTCTCCAGAGTGGCTCTTGGCAATTTACATCCCGCCCATCAGCATAACAAGGCTCCCAGTTCTCCATGGCCTGTCCTGCCTTTCTGGATTTTTCACTTTTTTCAGATGGCCCTTTTTACGTGGGGAAAGTGAGACTTCATTGTAGTGCAGATTTCCTTTGCAAGCTTGCTTGGTTGGCCAAAAAGGGCGTATGCGTTTTTTCCTGAATATATTCAGGAAAAAACGCATACGCCCTTTTTGGCCAAGTGCATCATTGTGGACATTCTGCCTCTTTTCCTATGCTTTAAATGCAATTCCAGTCTACCTCCTGAAATCGTTTTCCTGCAATTCTGCCCCGCTTTCAAGTCCTCTTGGCAACCTTACTTCAGTATATTTTTGGACGATAGCTGTCATTTATAACTCTGCAGGTTTGTGAATTACAGTGCCCCTGAGCTCCTTTCTTCAACTCGCTTTCTTGTGAGCTGGCCGCAACACCGCAGGATTGCTTCAGGCCCTAATCTGGTTCCGGCACGGCACGCTGAGCCTTTGGTTAATTCCTCTTCCTCGTGGGAAATCAGAGTTAAATTTGCGCATCAAGACACCTCCAGTTAGTCTCTCATTGGTTCTCCCTATTCCTGTTCATCTTCCGCAGAAATTGCAAACTGGGCCAAACAGGAGGTTAAAGGCACTGACTCTCCAAGTCGGGAGAGTGTTAGTAAAGTGTCTGGAATGTTGCACCCGAGTACCAGGGGACGAGAACTGACATATATAGGAACACGTCTCCTGATCACATGGTTGATCATACTCTGGGTTCCACATGCATGTTTTAGCTGAAGGAAGAATCCCTTAAACCTGGAGAGTTGAGACCCGTGGAGTGGGTACCATGCAATATGACTTCAAAGGGTCTTCATTTGCTCACCGAACCTCTCCAATCCTATCACTGCTGCGTTTATGCCCCTGTACACACGCTTGATTCTCTTTCAGAGACATAGCAATCCATAGGTTTTAAGATACTTACTAGTCAGGTACATTCTTAGGCGTTTAATATGGGGTGTTGAGTCCATTTCGTTGAGCAAGGAGTAGCTCTTGTCTATTCCATATTTGGCTTAAGGAACTTTATCTGTGCTCATTTCAATCTCTGGTTTTATGCAGCACCCCAACTCACCTTTCCCCTTAAGCAAGCATAAGTTGGTTTTCTAAATTTGAGACCCTGTTCTGTTTTGTAATCCAGTTCCTGTGTAGCCAAGTTTACATTCCGTGTATTAGTGATATCTTATGATGTTTCTTTTTTTGTGTGACTTATTTGAGTTAGAATCATCATACCTGAATCCACTCATTATGCTGCTACGGGCCTGATGACATAGATTTCATTGCTGACTGATATTGCATTGTACGTAATTACCACAACTTCTTTATCCATTTTCCACTTTCTGCGATATTGAACTTGTACCGTAAACGAGGTTCTTGTAAACAGAGCCGTCCCAAACTTTGGGGTGGCTGTGTCTTTTTGATTTTAATTTCCCTAAGCTATAGGACCATAAGTGGAAGTGCCCTAGGCTCTGTTGCTTTGTTCTTTAGATATTTCAGGAAACACCATACACTTCTCCAGAGTGGCTCTTGGCAATTTACATCCCGCCCATCAGCATAACAAGGCTCCCAGTTCTCCATGGCCTGTCCTGCCTTTCTGGATTTTTCACTTTTTTCAGATGGCCCTTTTTACGTGGGGAAAGTGAGACTTCATTGTAGTGCAGATTTCCTTTGCAAGCTTGCTTGGTTGGCCAAAAAGGGCGTATGCGTTTTTTCCTGAATATATTCAGGAAAAAACGCATACGCCCTTTTTGGCCAAGTGCATCATTGTGGACATTCTGCCTCTTTTCCTATGCTTTAAATGCAATTCCAGTCTACCTCCTGAAATCGTTTTCCTGCAATTCTGCCCCGCTTTCAAGTCCTCTTGGCAACCTTACTTCAGTATATTTTTGGACGATTGCTGTCATTTATAACTCTGCAGGTTTTGTGAATTACAGTGCCCCTGAGCTCCTTTCTTCAACTCGCTTTCTTGTGAGCTGGCTGCAACACCGCAGGATTGCTTCAGGCCCTAATCTGGTTCCGGCACGGCACGCTGAGCCTTTGGTTAATTCCTCTTCCTCGTGGGAAATGAGAGTTAAATTTGCACATCCAGACACCTCCAGCTAGTCTCTCTTTGGTTCTCCCTATTCCTGTTCATCTTCCGCAGAAATTGCAAACTGGGCCAAACAGGAGGTTAAAGGCACTGACTCTCCAAGTCGGGAGAGTGTTAGTAAAGCGTCTGGAATGTTGCACCCGAGTACCAGGGGACGAGAACTGAGACATATAGGAACACGTCTCCCGATCACACGGTTGATCATACTCTGGGTTCCACATGCATGTTTTAGCTGAAGGAAGAATCCCTTAAACCTGGAGAGTTGAGACCCGTGGAATGGGTACCATGCAATATGACTTCAAAGGGTCTTCATTTGCTCACCGAACCTCTCCAATCCTATCACTGCTGCGTTTATGCCCCTGTACACACGCTTGATTCTCTTTCAGAGACATAGCAATCCATAGGTTTTAAGATACTTACTAGTCAGGTACATTCTTAGGCGTTTAATATGGGGTGTTGAGTCCATTTCATTGAGCAAGGAGTAGCTCTTGTCTATTCCATATTTGGCTTAAGGAACTTTATCTGTGCTCATTTCAATCTCTGGTTTTATGCAGCACCCCAACTCACCTTTCCCCTTAAGCAAGCATAAGTTGGTTTTCTAAATTTGAGACCCTGTTCTGTTTTGTAATCCAGTTCCTGTGTAGCCAAGTTTACATTCCGTGTATTAGTGATATCTTATGATGTTTCTTTTTCTGTGTGACTTATTTCAGTTAGAATCATCATACCTGAATCCACTCATTATGCTGCTACGGGCCTGATGACATAGATTTCATTGCTGAGTGATATTGCATTGTACGTAAGTACCACAACTTCTTTATCCATTTTCCACTTTCTGCGATATTGAACTTGTACCGTAAACGAGGTTCTTGTAAACAGAGCCATCCCAAACTTTGGGGTGGCTGTGTCTTTTTGATTTTAATTTCCCTAAGCTATAGGACCATAAGTGGAAGTGCCCTAGGCTCTGTTGCTTTGTTCTTTAGATATTTCAGGAAACACCATACACTTCTCCAGAGTGGCTCTTGGCAATTTACATCCCGCCCATCAGCATAACAAGGCTCCCAGTTCTCCATGGCCTGTCCTGCCTTTCTGGATTTTACACTTTTTTCAGATGGCCCTTTTTACCTGGGGGAAGTGAGACTTCATTGTAGTGCAGATTTCCTTTGCAAGCTTGCTTGGTTGGCCAAAAAGGGCGTATGCGTTTTTTGCTGAATATATTCAGGAGAAAACGCATACGCCCTTTTTGGCCAAGTGCATCATTGTGGACGTTCTGCCTCTTTTCCTATGCTTTAAATGCAATTCCAGTCTACCTCCTGAAATCGGTTTCCTGCAATTCTGCCCCGCTTTCAAGTCCTCTTGGCAGCCTTACTTCAGTATATTTTTGGACGATAGCTGTCATTTATAACTCTGCAGGTTTGTGAATTACAGTGCCCCTGAGCTCCTTTCTTCAACTCGCTTTCTTGTGAGCTGGCCGCAACACCGCAGGATTGCTTCAGGCCCTAATCTGGTTCCGGCACGGCACGCTGAGCCTTTGGTTAATTCCTCTTTCTTGTGGAAATGCGAGTTAAATTTGCGCATCCAGACACCTCCAGCTAGTCTCTCATTGGTTCTCCCTATTCCTGTTCATCTTCCGCAGAAATTGCAAACTGGGCCAAACAGGAGGTTAAAGGCACTGACTCTCCAAGTCGGGAGAGTGTTAGTAAAGCATCTGGAATGTTGCACCCGAGTACCAGGGGACGAGAACTGAGACATATTGGAACACGTCTCCCGATCACATGGTTGATCATACTCTGGGCTCCACATGCATGTTTTAGCTGAAGGAAGAATCCCTTAAACCTGGAGAGTTGAGACCCGTGGAATGGGTACCATGCAATATGACTTCAAAGGGTCTTCATTTGCTCACCGAACCTCTCCAATCCTATCACTGCTGCGTTTATGCCCCTGTACACACGCTTGATTCTCTTTCAGAGACATAGCAATCCATAGGTTTAAGATACTTACTAGTCAGGTACATTCTTAGGCGTTTAATATGGGGTGTTGAGTCCATGTCATTGAGCAAGGAGTAGCTCTTGTCTATTCCATATTTGGCTTAAGGAACTTTATCTGTGCTCATTTCAATCTCTGGTTTTATGCAGCACCCCAACTCACCTTTCCCCTTAAGCAAGCATAAGTTGGTTTTCTAAATTTGAGACCCTGTTCTGTTTTGTAATCCAGTTCCTGTGTAGCCAAGTTTACATTCCGTGTATTAGTGATATCTTATGATATTTCTTTTTCTGTGTGACTTATTTCAGTTAGAATCATCATACCTGAATCCACTCATTATGCTGCTACGGGCCTGATGACATAGATTTCATTGCTGAGTGATATTGCATTGTACGTAAGTACCACAACTTCTTTATCCATTTTTCACTTTCTGCGATATTGAACTTGTACTGTAAACCAGGTTCTTGTAAACAGAGCCGTCCCAAACTTTGGGGTGGCTGTGTCTTTTTGATTTTAATTTCCCTAAGCTACAGGACCATAAGTGGAAGTGCCCTAGGCTCTGTTGCTTTGTTTTTTAGATGTTTAAGGAAACACCATACACTTCTCCAGAGTGGCTGTTGGCAATTTACATCCCACCCATCAGCATAACAAGGCTCCCAGGTCTCCATGGCCTGTCCTGCCTTTCTGGATTTTACACTTTTTTCAGATGGCCCTTTTGACCTGGTTGAAGTGAGACTTCATTGTAGTGCAGATTTCCTTTGCAAGGTTGCTTGGTTGGCCAAAAAGTGCGTATTTGTTTTTTGCTGAATATATTCAGGAAAAAACGCATACGCACTTTTTGGCCAAGTGCATCATTGTCGATGTTCTGCCTCTTTTCCTATGCTTTAAATGCAATTCCAGTCTACCTCCTGAAATCTGTTTCCTGCAATTCTGCCTTGCTTTCAATGCCTCTTCATAGCCTTACCTCAATATATTTTTTGAAAATAGTTGGCCTTTATAACTCTGCAGGTTTTGAATTGCAGTGGCCCTTAGCTCCATTTTTCAGCTCTTATTTTTCTGATCTTGCCTCATAACCACAGGATTCCTTCAGACCCTATTGTTCTTCTGGGGCACCTTGCTGTGCCTTTGGTTAATTCTGCTTACTGATGTTAAATTAGAGTGACATGTGCCCATTGAAACCGCTACAGCTAGTTTCTCACTGGTTCCCCCTATTCCCATTCATCCTCCGCACTAACTGCAGACTGTGCGGTACAGGAACTTAAAGGCATTGACTCTCCATGTGGGGTTTTTGTTAGTAAAGCGGCATGAATGTCAATCCGGAGCCCCAGGAGAGGAACAATGAGGTGCGTTTTAGAAACCTTTCCCGATCATATGGTATACCTGTCGCTGGGTTTCCCAAGCATGGTTTAGCTGTAGGAATATTCCCTTCAACCTGGAGTGTTGGGACCCTTGGAATGAGTAGCATGAAGTATTGCATTAAACTTTCGGCAGTTGCTCACCAAAGCTCACCAATCCTCTCAGCCCCAAGTGTCCAGCCTTATGTCTTATCTAGCTGTGGGTTTATATGTGGTCAATCCAGTTGCATCACAGCCCCTGAGCGAATATTGTAAGAATTTTTCTCTCTTTGATTGTTTATGCGTTTTGTTTTTAAAATTTATTTCTATAATGGGGTTTAGCTCATTTTCACTGCTGTGTTTGTGCTGCTCTGCACACACTTGATTCCCTTATGAAGATATGTCAATACATGGGTCTTAAGATTCTTATTACTCAGATTTATTTCTGTGCAGTGTATTGGGTGTGTTGAGGCCAGTTCATTGAGCAAGGTGTAGATCTTGTCTAATACTTATTTGGTTTATTGAACGGTATCTGTGCTAATTTCAAACTCTGGTTTTATGCATCACCCCACCTCTCCTTTCCCCTTAAGCTGACATAAGTGTGTTTTCTAAATGTGAGACACTGTTCTGTTATGTAATTCATTTTTTGTGCAGCCATATTTACCCTCCCTCTATAAGTGATATCTTATGATATGTTTCTTTTTCTGTTTGACTAATTTCAAGTAGTATTATCGGACCTAAATCCACTCTTTATCCTTCTACTAGCCTTATTACATTGATTTCATGGTGAAGAGATATTCCATTGTACATAAGTGTCACATCTTCTTTATCCATTGTTCTCTTTCCTGGGATATTTAAGGTGTACTGAAGTTGAGGTTCTTGTAAACAGAGTAGCCCTAAACTGTGGTGTGCTTGTGTCTTGTTGATTTTTAGACTTCCCTAGATATATTCCCATGATTGGAAGTGTCCTATGCTCTGTAGCTCTGTTTTTTAGATGATTTAGGAACCACCATACACTTCTCCAGAGTGGCTCTCGGCAGTTCACACACTGCCCATCAGCGTATAAAGGCTCCCTGTTCTCCATGGCCTGTCCTGCATTTCTGGTTTTTACAATTGTTTAGGATGGCCCTTTTGACTGGTGGGAAATGAGACTTCTTTGTTGTGCACATTTGCATTGCTTGCTTGCTTCATTGCCCATAAATTGTGTATGCATTTTTTCCTGGATATAATCAGGAAAAAACGCATACGCCCTTTTGGGCCAACTGCATCATTGTCGAAATTCTGCTGCTTTTCATGTGCTTTAAAGACGAGTCCAATCTATCTCTTGAAATCTGTTTCTTGCAATTCTGTCTTGCATTCAGATCCTCTTCTTTGACTTACCTCAACATATTTTTGGACGTTAGTTTTCATTTATAACTCTGCAGGTTTGTGAATTGCAGTGACCCTGAGCTCCATTTTTTAAGTTGCTCTTTTGTGAGCTGGCCTCAAACCCGCAGGATTGCTTCAGGCCCTATTTTGGCTCGGGTGAGGCGGGCTGAGCCTTTTTTCAATTCTCATTCTTAATGGGAAATTAGAGTGATATGTGCCCGTACAAACCCCTACAACTATTCTCTCATTGGTTCCCCCTCTTCCCGTTCATCCTCCTCACAATTTGCAAAATGTGTGAAACAGAAGTTGAAATGTGCTGATTCTCCAAGTGGGGAGATTCTAAGTAACGTGGCTGGAATGGTGAACAGGAGCACCAGGAGAGGATAAATGAGCTGCATTTTAGACACATCTCCCGATCACATGGTGTACAGTCCTCTGGGTTTTCCATGCATGTTTTAGCTGTAGGAAGATCCCTTGAACCTGCAGATTTGGGACCCATTGAATGGGTACCAGGTAGTGTTACTTTAAAGGGTGTGCATTTCCTCACCCAACCTCACATTTCTCTTAGTGCAAACAGTTTCCAGCCTTATGTCTCATCCTGCTGTGGGTCTAGATGTGTTCAATCCATGTTGCATCACCGGCCCTGAGGAAAAGTTGTAAGAGGTTTTCTCTGTCTCTCTGTCGTTTATTTTTTTCAATTTATTACTATATTGGTTACAGCTTATTTTCAAAGCTCTGTTTCTTGCTGCTGTACATCCACTTGATTCACGTACAGAGAGACATCAGTAAATTCTTTTTCAGATTCTTACCAGTCGTATATATTCTTTTCCGGTGACTTGAGTGTGCTGAATGCAGTTCTTTTAGCTACCGTGTAGGCCTTGTTGATTATCAGTTTGGTATTTGGAATGGTATCTTTGCTAATTTCAACCTCTTGGATGATGCCTCACCCCTCCCCACCTTTCCCGTTTAGCAGCCTTATGCGTGTTTTCTACATATTTGACTATGTTTTTGTTTTGTAAGTTATTTCATGTGTAGCTATTTTGGATTCCACCTTTAAGTGATATCTTATGATATGTGTCTTTTTCTTTTTGAATTATGTCACTTAGAATGATCATACGTAACTCCCTAGGAGTTGTTACAACTGGCCATATTTCATTGATTTCCAGGCTGAGTAATATTCCACTCTACATAAGTACCACATCTATCCATGTTTTCCCTCCAGAGACATTTAAGTTATATCCTAGTCGAGGATCTTTTAAACAGAGAGGCGGTAAACATTGGGGTGCCTGTGTCCTCTCCATTTTTGTTTTTCCCAAGATATACGCCCATGAGTGCAAGTGCCCTATGCTCTGTAGCTCATTTTTTAGATGCTTTAGTAAACACAATACACTTCTCCAGAATGGACGTTGGCAATATATATTTTCCACTCTAAGTCTCACAGGGCTCCCTCTTCTCCTTGCCCTGTCCTGCATTTCTGTTGTTTACGCTTTATGAGGATGGCTCTTCTGACTGATCCGAAGTGATATCTTTTGTAGTATTGATTTCCAGTGCCCACCTGTTTGGTTGGCTAAAAAAGTGTATGCCCTTTTCTTGAATATATACAGAAAAAAACGCATACACCCTTTTTGGCCAACTGCAATGTTGGCAATGTTCAGCCCCTTTTCTTGTGCTTAATGGCGAGTCCTTTCTACCTCCTCAAATCCCTTTCCTGCCATTCTCCCTTGCTTACAAGTCCTTTTCTCTGACTTTCCTCAAGACATTTTTCAGTGATAGATATTTTCAACTCTGCAGTTTCGTGAATTTTACTGCCCCTGAGTTCCATTGTTCAACTTGTGTTTATGGGAACTGGCCACAAAGCAGCGGGATTTCCTCAAGCCCTATACTGTTTCCATGGGCAACCCTAGCCTTTGGTCAATTCGTCTTCCTGATTGGAAATTAGAGTGACATGTGCCTGTCTGAACACCTAGGACTTGTCTCTCATTGTTCCTCATCCTTCCGCTTCATCCTCTGGACAAATTCCAAACTGTACGTAACAGGATGTTGACAGTGCTGCCATCTCCAAGTGGGGAGACTGTTAGTAAAGACGCTGGAGGGGTGAACCCGAGCACCAGGAGATGAGGAGATGAGATGCCTTTTCCAAACTCTTCCCGATCAGACGGTATACCATCCTCTGGGTGTGACAGACATGTTTTAGCAGTAGGAAGAGTCCCATTCATGTAAGGAAAACACCAGGGCTTTTTCGAAATCAGTGTCTCCCCGAAACCCAAACTGGGGAATTTTTTAAGCTATGGCTACACATATGTTCATTAAGGGCCTTGGGAAGTAGGCAGAGTCCAAACTTTAGATGATTGAAGTCTTCAGGTTCAGAATCACTCACCACCAGCTTCCCTTAGGTTACACTTTAACTGTCATTGATAGATGATGTCAATAAAAATATCTATTCTTTTTCAGATTATTTCCCCTTATAGGTTATTGCAAAATGTTGAGTGTAGTTCCCTGTGCTATACAGTAGTTCCTTGTTGATGATCTATTTTATACATAGCAGTGTGTATGTGTTAATCCCAAACTGTTAATTTATCCCTCCTCCCACCTTTCCCCTTTGGTAATAATAAATTATAAGATTTTATACTTCTCAGAAATGGGAGAGCTGAAAGAGAGGTATCATTTTCAATGGAAAAGCATTTAAAACAAGATTGAAGCTTTAACCAAGATTATTAGATGTACATCCTTGGAAAGAAATCACTTCGTTTCTCTAATATTGACCTGACAAATAAGACAAACCTTTTCACTGAACTTGCTTATAATAAAGTGATGGAAATATCAAATGGGAGTGTTAGAAACATCTTATTTTACCCGAGCCTTATACACTGTTCTATGTTAACTACAGTTTGGCTCACACATCTGTTCATTGAGGTTACAATAGTCTCAATTTCTGTTACTGATCCTCCAGAGTGGACCCCAACAAGTGTCCCCCTGCGCAGTGTCATTGGGGCCAACAGATCGAGACTGAGTTTGGTTCACAAGCAAAGGAAACTTTATATTTTGATCAGAGAATGGAGAGGTGAGAGCATGCACTACCCCGTGGGCTGTGGGCTGGGCTGCTGTGTAGAGATCCTGTCAGAGTCAGTGGGAGGGAGGGGGCGGAGCTCTCGAGGGCCGGGTTGGCTGCAGCTCAGGCTCTATATCGCGGAGTCTGCACTGGGCCCCAGGAGCTGAGGTGTCGACCCAGCCATTCTGCACTAGGAAATCTGGTCTGAAGTGCCGGGTGTGGAACCTCTGCATGCGGGACCCTAGGAGCACATGAAATTAGACAAAGCACAAAGGATAAAAAAGGTTAGACTTGACTTTATTGCACAGATTCTATTTTTATCTCCCAGGGATTTTTAATGGGCTTTGCTGGGGACAAACACCTCCTCTGTCTTTTGTCCCGTTCCTCATTCTTGGAGTTCTGAGGGTGCAGACCCTTCTTCTGTAACTGCTGAGTGCTGAGTTGGGAGCCCTCAAACCCAGGGACGAGGGTCAGAACTTCTCCCCAGCAGCCTCCAGGTGACGTTGATTGTCCCCAGGCCCCCTGCATCCTTGCTCGTCCGCCTGAGCACCAGCATTGGAAGTGTTATAGATTCTAATGACCTTTAAGGGTCCAGGAAAGAGATGTGCAGAGACGCTGTGGGGGCCGGTTTCACCCCGCCCCACATTTGTTCGGCCACCTTAGGCTGACCGTTTCTGCCAGCCTAGATGCTCTGACCAGTAGTCTGCGCTTTCTTCAATTAGGCCCCTGAATTAACGTACAAACAGCACCAGGTGTCAGAGCCCTGCCCGCTCAACTCCCAGACAGTCCAGGGTCAGTGGTGATCAAGGACCATGATGGCCACTGAGTCAACAGCCTTTTGAAGTAAACAGGAGTCCAGCCAGTCTTATTGGCCACCATCAGCACGGTGTCTGTAGGCTTTTCTATGGTGACAGTGTGATATACGGTTCCCCCGCCAAGATTATTAGCTCCCCTCTGGGTGCAGTAAGTCCTGCAAGCAGTAGTCTACTCTTTTGGGACACACTCTTGTTGTTTTATGAGAGAAACTCCAGGTCAAGTGATGTTCACACGAGTCGTCATGGTGCCCTGTTGCCCCCGGTTATCTCTCTGGATGTTGGAGTTGGAGGGCCTCCTCACTCGAGGTTGGTGTGCCCACGGAGCGAACCCTGCAACTTCAGGGCATGGTTGGTGGTTAGGATCACCACGTGGAGTCCTTTTCCCTTAGGAGGGAGGTGGCCTTTTGGGCTGCTGATTTCCAGGTTTTTAGATACCGCCAGTATCTTGGCCAGATGTGGCAGTAGGCCAAGCCCCTTGGTGACCGTAGTTTATCCTACCTGGATGGCATTCTTGCATTGTTCCATTTCAAGTGGTCCCAGTTTTTGCACTAATTCTCCAATGGCGATTCACCTTTCACCAGGAATGTAAAGATCAAAGGGTTTAGCTAAATTAGGGAGTTCCAGGGCAAGGGTCTGAATTGACTGCTCTTTCCATTCTTGAAAGGCCACTTCTGGATTCTATTCAAAAGGATCATCATCTTTTCCTTTCAGTGTTTCATATAGAGGCCCAGCTAGTAGACTGTAGTTAGGGATCCAGAAGCAGCAAACCCTGGCCTCCCCAGGAACCCCTAAGCTGTCTTCTAGTTTTAGAAAGGGGTAAGGCTGAAAATGGTTTCTTCCCTTTCCTGGGATGGGCTTCTCCGACCTTCTGTGAGAATGAAGCCCAGGCAGGTCACCGCAGTCTGTGATATTTGAGCTTTTTCTTGGACAACTTCTATCCTTTATTGGCTTGGTAGTTCAGAGGCCTCCTTAGTAGGGCTGGCGATCAGAATGTCGTCTGCGTACTGAAGGAGGGTTTCCTTTTCCAGAGGTAGAACTTTTAGGTCTTTAGCTAAGGTTTCCCCAAAGATGGTGTGGGAATTTTTGCACCCTTGGGGCAAGGCGGCCCGGAAGTATTGTTTTAGTTGTATGTTGAGTCCTGCCACTCACAAGCCAAAATTTCTTGTGACTCTGGGACTAATGGAATACAAAAGAAGGCATCATTGAAGACTAATACAGAATACCATGTCCTGGTGGTTGGTAGAATGACCAGCAGGGTGTAGGAATTAGGAGCAACTGGAGGTATATCCTCGGTGGCTTCACTGACTGTCCTGACATCCTTTACCAGGTCCCCAGCAGCCCATGGGGCTCTCGTGGTCACACCAATCCCAGAATATGGAGCTCACCTGGGCAGGTACCCCACCCCCACCCCAGCCCACGGGGCTCTCGTGGTCAGGCCCCTCCCAGGATACAGAGCTACCCTTGCAGGTACCGTGGCAGGCCTGCACACAGGAACCGTGCACATAGCCCTCATTGCAGAGCACCCCCAGCTCACCTGTCGCTCAGAGCTGACACAGAGCACCTCAGAGCAGGACTTGAACTAACAAACAGTAGCTGCGACAGGTCTGTGACCCTGGGCATCACTCTGTGCGGCCTCCCTCCACCTGGTCTTCCAGAGACTTCCACTGCACCCAGGGCACCAGGCCTCTGTCTCCAACCACCACCCACCCCTCCTCTCCCTGACTCCTGGGTTCCTCTCATTAGGAGAGGGTTTTCTTGAAGTTGTCTCCCACTCATGGGCCAGATAAAATGATTAGAAAACAAGCCAAAGCTGCAGCCCCTTGTCTATCCTGACTCTCAGTAGCCCACACCTGTTCCTTGGACCTGGCCGGTTCAGCAAGTTCCATTTTCTGCAACTGTGAGCCCCTGAGGGGTGATGATTGGCTGAGCTGGGCAGCCTTACCGTGCCAGCCTGCCCTTCCCAGGTGTGCCTGGGTTGAGATCAATATAAATACCACTCCAGGCAGCAAGAGCCCCTGCAGCCGTGCCTGACGCCATTTTCTCTGCCCTGTCAGCAGTCTCGGGGCTGGGCTGGTGGGAGGGAGTGAGAGGCCACGGCTTTGTGGGTGGCCCAGTGTGAGTGGGGCTCTGCTGGACTTTCTGCAGCAGTTGCCAGGCTGCCACCTGCTAAAGAAGAGGATGTGTCACCCATACCTGCTGCTGGAATTTCTCCCTGGGCAGAGGTGAGGAAGGAAAAAAGCAGTGGGGGCAGGGACAGGACGGGTATCTCAGGCAGGGAAATGGAAATCTTCCAGAAGAGCACCCAGGGCCAGGACCATCCTGGCTGGCCTGCAGGCACCAAGTTGGCCGGCATGCTGTCACTCGTGTGGCTCTATGGCCCTTCCTCTAGGCTTTCAAGTCCTTGTATATATTCAGGTGTTTTACCTGGGACGGGTGGGAACAGTTCAGCAGCAGCTGGCCTGGGGCTCATCTCACGTTTACTCACAGATGTCTCGGCACGGTCCCCCAGGCTTGTAATGAGGACACTCCTTGCGGGGTGGCTGCTGGCTGCATGCAAGCGGAATCCCCACCTCTGACCAACTTCAGAATTGTCTATCACTGGAGCAAGTGCCCTGATTGGGTTTTCATCTGTATAACTGGTGGGTTCTGTTTTGTTTTTTTCTTTTTTGTTTCAAGGTAGGTTTTATTCCTCTTTTTTGTACTTATGGATGTAAGCATGGAAATAATTCATTCATATAAATACATGTATGTGAAGGGAATAACATTTTTCCGTTTTTTAAAAAATTTTATTTTTCATTTTATTTTATTTATTTTTTATACAGCAGGTTCTTATTGGTTATCTATTTTATACATATAAATGTATACATGTCAATCCCGATCTCCCAACTCCTCCCACCGCCACCCCCCCATGGCTTTCCCCTCTTTGTGTCCATACATTTGTTCTCTACATCTGTGTCTCTATTTCTTCCCTTCAAACCGGTTAATCTGTACAGTTTTTCTAGGTTCCACATATATGCGTTAATATACAATATTTGTTTTTCTCTTTCTGACTTACTTCACTCTGTATGACAGTCTCTAGATCCATCGACGTCTCTACAAATGACCCAATTTCATTCCTTTTTATGGCTAATAGTCCATTTTATATATGTACCACATCTTTATCCATTTGTCTGTCTGTGGGCATTTAGGTTGCTTCCATTACCTGGCTATTGTAAATAGTGCTGCAATGAACATTGTGGTGAATGTGTCTTTTTGATTTATGGTTTTCTCTGGGTATATGCCCAGTAGTGGGTTGCTGGATCATATGGTAATTCTATTTTTAGTTTTTTAAGGAACCTCCATACTGTTCTCCATAGTGACTATCAATTTACATTCCCACCAATCGTGGAAGAGGGTTCCTTTTCTCCACACCCTCTCCAGCATTTGTTGTTTGTAGATTTTCTGATGATGCCCATTCTAACAGGTGTGAGGTGATACCTCATTGTAGTTTTGATTTGCATTTCTCTAATAATTAGTGATGTAGAGCAGCTTTTCATGTGCTCCTTGGCCATCTCTACGTCTTTTTGGAAGAAATGTCTATTTAGATCTTCTGCCCATTTTTGTATTGGGTTGTTTGTTTTTTTAATATTGAGCTGCATCAGCTGTTTATATATATTGGAGATTAATCCTTTGTCCATTGATTCAGTTGCAAATATATTCTCCCATTCTGAGAGTTGTCTTTTTGTGTTTGTAGTTTCCATTGCTTTGCAAAAGCTTTTACGTTTCATTAGGTCCCATTTGTTTAGTTTTCTTTTTTATGTCATTACTCTAGGAGGTGGATCAAAAAAGATCTTGCTGTGATTTATGTTAGAGTATTCTTCCTATGTTTTCCTCTAAGAGTTTTATACTGTCCGGTCTTACATTGAGGTCTCTAATCCATTTTGAATTTATTTTTGTGTATGGTGTTAGGGGGTGTTCTAATTTCATTCTTTTACATGTAGCTGTCCATTTTTCCCAGCACCACTGATTGAAGACACTGTCTTTTCTCCATTGTATAGTCTTGCCTACTTTGTCATAGATTAGTTGACCATACGTGTGTAGGTTTATCTCTGGGCTTCTTTCTTTTTTATTTTCCTTTTACACCTTTATTGGAGTATAATTGCTTTACAATGGAGTGTCAGTTTCTGCTGTATAACAAAGTGAATCAATTATACATATACATATATCACCATATCCCCTCCCTCTTACATCTCCCTCCCACCCTCCACATCCCACCCCTTTAGGTGGTCGCAAAGCACCGAATTGATCTCCCTGTGCTATGTGGCTGCTTCCCAGTAGCTATCAATGTTACATTTGGTAATGTATATATGTCCATGGCACTCTCTCACTTCGTCCCAGCTTACCCTTCCCCCTCCCCGTGTCCTCAAGTCCTTTCTCTATGTCTGTGTCCTTAATCCTGTCCTGCCCCTAGGTTCTTCATAAACTTTTTTCTTTAGATTCCATATATCTCTGTTAGCACACGGTATTTATTTTTCTCTTTCTGACTCACTTCACTGTGTAGGACAGACTCTAAGTCCATCCCCCTCACTACAAATAACTCAGTTTTGTTTCTTTTTATGGCTGAGTAATATTCCATATATATGTGCCAGATATTCTTTATCCATTCATCTGTCGATGGACACTTAGGTTGCTTCCATGTCCTGGCTATTGTAAGTAGAACTGCAACGAACATTGTTGTATATAACTCTTTTTGAATTATGGTTTTCTCAGGGCAAATGCCCAGTAGTTGGATTGCTGGGTCGTATGGTACTTCTATTTTTAGTTTTTTAAGGAACCTCTATACTGTTATCCCTAGTGGGTATAACAATTTACATTCCCAGCAACAGTGCAAGAACGTTCCCTTTTCTCCAGTAAATGCCTCTCCAGCATTTATTGTTTGTAGATTTTTTGATGATTGCCATTCTGACTGCTGGGAGGTGATAACTCACTGTAGTTTTGATTTGCATTTCTCTAATGATTAGTGATGTTCAGCATCCTTTCATGTGTTTATTGGCAATCTGTATATCTCCTTTGGAGAAATGTCTATTTAGGTCTTCTGCCCATTTTTGGATTGTGTTGTTTGTTTTTGTGATATTGAGCTACACGAGCTGCTTGTAAATTTTGGAGATTAATCTTTTGTCATTTGCTTCATTTGAAAACATTTTCTCCCATTCTGAGGGTTGTATTTTCGTCTTGTTTATGTTTTCCTTTGCTGTGCAAAAGCTTTGAAGTTTCATTAGGTCCCATTTGTTTATTTTTGTTTTTATTTCCACTTCTCTAGGAGGTGGGTCAAAAAGGATCTTGCTGTGATTTATGTCATAGAGTGTTCTGCCTATGTTTTCCTCTAATAATTTTATAGTGTCTGGTCTAACATTTAGATCTCTAATTAATTTTGAGTTTATTTTTGTGTATGGTGTTATGGAGCGTTCTAATTTCATTCTTTCACGTGTGGTTGTCCAGTTTTCCCAGCACCACTTACTGAAGAGACTGTCTTTTCTTCATTGTATATCTTTGCCTCCTTTGTCATAGATGAGTTAGCCATAGGTACGTAGGTTTATCTCTGGGCTTTCTATCTTGTTCAATTGATCTATATTTCTGTTTTTGTGCCAGTACCATATAGTCTTGATTAATGTAGCTTTGTAGTATAGTCTGAAGTTAGGAAGTCTGATTCCTCCAGCTCTTTTAATTTCCCTCAAGATTGCTTTGGCTATTCGGGGTCTTTTGTGTCTCCATACAAATTTTAAGATTTTTTTGTTCTAGTTCTGTAGAAAATGCCAGTGGTATTTGATAGGGATTGCATTGAATCTGTAGCTTGCTTTGGGTACTATAGTCATTTACACAATATTGATTCTTCTAATCCAAGAACATGGTTTATACCTCCATATGTTTATATCATCTTTGATTTCTTTCAGCAGTGTCTTATAGTTTTCTGAGTACAGGTCTTTTACCTCCTTATGTAGGTTCATTCCTCCGTATTTTATTCTTTTTGTTGCAATGGTGAATGAGATTGTTTCCTTAATTTCTCTTTCTGATCTTTCATTATTAGTGTATAGGAATGCAAGAGATTTCTGTGCATTAATTTTGTATCCTGCAACTTTACCAAATTCATTGATTAGCTCTAGTAGTTTTCTGGTGGCATCTTTAGGATTCACAATGTGTAGTATCGTGTCATTTGCAAACAGTGACAATTTTACTTCTTCTTTTCCAATTTGTATTCCTTTTATTTCTTTTTCTTCTCTGATTACTGTGTCTAGGACTTCCAAAACTATGTTGAGTAATAGTGGTGAGAGTGGACATCCTTGTCTTGTTCCTGATCTTAGAGGAAATGCTTTTAGTTTTTCACTATTGAGAATGATGTTTGCTGTGGGTTTGTCATATACTGCCTTTATTATGTTGAGGTAGATTCCCTCTATGCCCACTTTTTGGAGACTTTTAATCATAAATTGGTGTTGAATTTTGTCGAAAGCTTTTCCTGCATCTATTGGGATGATCATATTTTTATTCTACAATTTGTTAATGTGGTGTATCACATTGATTGATTTGTGTATATTGAAGAATTCTTGCATCCCTGGGATAAACCCCACCTGATCATGGTGCATGATCCTTTTAATGTGTTGTTCAATTCTGTTTCCTAGTATTTTGTTGAGGATTTTTACATCTATATTAATCAGTGATATTGGTCTCTAATTTTCTTTTTCTGTAGTATCTTTGTCTGGTTTTGGTATCAGGGTGATGGTGGCCTCATATAATGAGTTTGGGACTGTTCCTTCCCCTGAAAAGTTCTGAAGAGTTTGAGAAGATTGGGTGTTAGCTCTTGTCTAAATGTTTGATAGAATTCACCTCTGATGCCATCTAGTTCTGGACTTTTGTTTGTTGGAAGATTTTTAATCACACTTTCAATTTCATTACTTGTGATAGGTCTGTTCATATTTTCTATTTCTTCCCGGTTCAGTCTTGGAAGGTTATACCTTTCTAAGAATTTGTCCATTTCTTCCAGGTTGTCCATTTTATTGGCATAGAGTTGTTTGTAGAGGTCTCTTAGGATGCTTTGTATTTCTGTGGTGTCTGTTACAACTTCTCCTTTTTCATTTCTAATTTTATTGATTTGAGTCCTCTCCCTCTTTTACTTGAGTCTGGCTACAGGTTTATCATTTTTGTTTATCTTCTCAAAGAACCAGCTTTTAGTTTTATTGATCTTTGCTATTGTTTTTATTTCATTTATTTCTGCTCTGATCTTTATGATTTCTTTCCTTCTATTAACTTTGGGTTTTGTTCTTCGTTCTCTAGTTCCTTTAGGTGTAGGGTTAGATTGTTTATTTGAGATTTTTCTGGTTTCTTGAGGTAGGCTTTTATTGCTATAAACTTCCCTCTTAGAACTGTTTTTGCTGCATCCCATAGGTTTTCAATCATCGTGTTTTTGTTGTCATTTGTCTCTAGGTAGTTTTTGATTTCCTCTTTTATTTCTTCAGTGATCTCTTGGTTATTTAGAAACGTATTGTTTAGCCTCCATGTGTTTGTTTTTTACGTTATTTTCCCTGTAATTGAGTTCTAATCTCATAGCATTGTGGTCGGAACAGCTGCTTGATATGATTTCAGTTTTGTTAAATTTACTGAGGCTTTATTTGTGACCCAAGATGTGATCTATCCCGGAGAATGTTCCGTGTACCATTGAGAAGAACTTGTAGTCTGCTGTTTTTGGATGGAATGTCCTATAAATATCCATTAAATCTATCTGGTCTATTGTGTCATTTAAAGCTTGTGTTTCCTTATTAATTTTCTGTCTGGATGATCTCCATTGGTGTAAGTGAGGTGTTAAAGTCCCTTGCTATTATTATGTTACTGTTGATTTCCTCTTTTATAGCTGTTAGCAGTTGCCTTATATATTGAGGTGTTCCTGTGTTGGGTACATATATATTTATAATTGTTATATCTTGGATTGATCCCTTGATCATTATGTAGTGTCCTTCCTTGTCTCTTGTAACATTCTTTATTTTAAAATCTATTTTATCTGATATGAGTATTGCTACTCCAGCTTTCTTTTGATTTTCATTTGCATGGAATATATTTTCCATCCCCTCACTTTCAGTCTGTATGTGTCCCTAGGTTTGAAATGGGTCTCTTGTAGACAGCATATATATGGATCTTGTTTTTCTATCCATTCAGTAAGCCTGTGTCATTTGGTTGGAGCATTTAATCCATTCATGTTTAAGGTAATTATCAATATGTATGTTCCTATTACTATTTTCTTAATTGTTATGGGTTTGTCTTAGTGGGTCCTTTTCTTCTCTTGTGTTTCCCACTTAGAGAAGTTCCTTTAGCATTTGTTGTAGAGCTGGTTTCATGGTGCTGAATTCTCTTAGCTTTTGCTTGTCTGTAAAGCTTTTGATTTCTCCATCAAATCTGAATGAGATACTTGCTGGGTGGAGTACTCTTGGTGGTAGGTTCTTCCTTTTCATCACGTTAAATTTATCATGCCACTCCCTTCTGGCTTGTAGATTTTCTGCTGAGAAATCAGCTGTTAACCTTATGGGAGTTCCGTTGTATGTTGTCATTTTTCCCTTGTTGCTTTCAATAATTTTTCTTTGTCTTTAATTTTTTCAATTTGATTACTGTGTGTCTCGGCATTTTTCTCCTTTGGTTTATCCTGCCTGGGACTCTCTGCGCTTCGTGGACTTCGGTGGCTATTTCTTTTCCCATGTTAGGGAAGTTTTCAACTATAATCTCTTCAGATATTTTCTCGAGTCCTTTCTCTCTCTGTTCTCCATCTGGGACCCCTATAATGCGAATGTTGTTGCATTTAATGTTGTCCCAGAAGTCTCTTAGGTTGTCTTCATTTATTTTCATTCTTTTTCTTTATTCTGTTCCATGGCAGTGATTTCCACCTTTCTGTCTTCCAGGTCACTTATCCGTTCTTCTGTCACAGTTATTCTGCTACTGATTCCTTCTAGTGTATTTTTCATTTCAGTTATTGTATTGTTCATCTCTGTTTGTTTGTTCTTTAATTCTTCTAGGTGTTTGTTCCTTAATTCTTCTAGGTCTTTGTTAAGCATTTCTTGCATCTTCTCGATCTTTGCCTCCATTATTTTTCTAAGGTCTTGGATCATCTTCACTATCATTATTCTGAATTCTTTTACTGGAAGGTTACCTATCCCCACTTCATTTCATTGTTTTTCTGAGGATTTATCTTGTTCCTTGATCTGGTATAAAGTCCTCTGCCTTTTCATTTTCTCTATCTTTCTGTGAATGTGGTTTTCCTTCCACAGGCTGCAGAATTGTAGTTCTTCTTGCTTCTGCTGTCTGCTCTCCAGTGATTGAGTCTATCTGAGAGGCTTGTGCAAGCTTCCTTATGCGAGGGACTGGTGGTGGGTAGAGCTGGGTGTTGCTCTGGTGGGCAGAGCTTTAATCTGCTTGTCTGTGGATTAAATAAAAGTTTAATAAAAAGTTTAATCCGCTTGTCTGCTGAGGCATGGGGCTGGGTTCTCTCCCTGTTGGTTGTTTGGACTGAGGCGACCCAGCACTGGAGCCTACCTTGCTCTTGGTGAGGCTAATGGTGGACTCTGGGAGAGTTCACGCCAAGGAGTATTTCCCAGAACTTCTGCTGTCAGTGTCATTGTCCCCATGGTGAGCTGCAGCCACACCCCACCTCTGCAGGAGACCCTCTAAAACTAGCAGCTAGGTATGATCATTCACCTATGGGGTGACTGCTCCTTCCCCTGGGTCCTGATGTGCACACTACTTTGTGTGTGTCCTCCAAGAGGGGAGTCTCTGTTGAGACTCTGAGTCTCTGAGTGCAGTTGAGACTCTGAGTGGAGTCGCACAGACTCTGGGTCCTGTGGAGCTTCGATGTTTTGTGGTTCTAGAAATCCTATAGGAGACGGTCCACAGCAGGTGAAGCTAATGCTGTCATAGAGGTGGTGAAACCAAAGATCTGCAGTTCCGACTAGAGGTGCTGATGTACAAACAGGACAAAATCATCTCATGTGAATGTAGTTCAGGCATGTTTAAAATGAATGCAGTCATGTTAATGCCTAACATCTTCTATCTTGTGCCTCTCCTCAAGGACCCCCTCCTCAGTTCCTGAGTCTCCTGTAAGTCATGTACAGGGGAATGGAGAGTGGGCTCTGTCCAGTCTGAGCCCTGAGTTACCCTGTGTGTATCTTAGGATACTTTGTATTTCTGTGGTGGCTCTTGTAACATCATCTCTTTCAGTTCTGATTTATTTGGGCCCTCTCTTTTAAAAAAAGTACTACTGTTGTCTTTTATTCTTTACAGAAGTTTAATAAGTGTTTGATCTACTACCCTTACTCTATGTATACTTTTTGCCGTGAGATTTTTACTTTTGTTTGTTTTCTTGTTACTGTCAATAATTAGTGAGAATTCTTTTAAGCTACCTTCAACATTGCTTATAAAGCTGCTTTATTAGTGATGACAGAGCTTTAATGGAAGTCGTGCAATGTGCCAGCAAAAAGTCCCTTAAGTGTATGTCTCATTACTTCTTGTTCTTTTTTTCCTTTTTCTCTCTTTTTTTTCTTGTTCTTTTTTTAATTTTTATTTTTTATCAGAGCAAATTTGATTAAAATGTTTTGTTTGTTCTAGGTGTGTAAGATGTGGTTCTTTTACATGTATCTATACTTCTTCAGATCGTTTTCTCATGTAGCTTGTGACACAATGTTGAGTAGTCTTCTCTTGGTATTCCGTAGGTCTTTGATGATTATATATTTCACATGTGTTTCTATACCTATGTTAACCCCAATATCCTAATATATCCAGTCCTCACACCTTTCCATTTGGTGAACCTTAACTTTGTTTAATGAATCTGTGATTGCCTTTCTCTGTGGAAATATCTTCATTGGTATCAATTTTTAGCTAACACCTATAAGTGATATTATAGGATATGTGTCTTTTGCTGTCTGACTTAGTACAATTTGCCTGATTACCTCTAGAATCATCTACGGTGCTGCAAATGGCATTGTTTCATTTTTTTCCCTAGATAATATTCCATCTGTACATGTACCAGTTCTTCTTTGTCCACTCACCTCTTGATGGACTTTCTGGTTGCCTCCATGTCTTGGCTATTGTAATACTGCTGCACTGCACATTTGCCTGCCTGTGTCTTTCCAATTCTGTCTTCTTATGTTATAGGCCCAAGAGTGGGCCTCCTGTATCATATAGTATCTCAGGGTTTACCGTTTAAATGCACCATGATTCTGTGCTCATTAGTGGCTCTTTCCAGGTTACATCTCACTTAAAGTTGAGGGTATGCATTTCTCCACAACACCTTCAGCATTTATTTATTTATTTATTTTTAACATCTTTATTGAAGTATAATTGCTTTACAATGGTGTGCTAGCTTGTACTTTACAACAAAATGAATCAGTTATACATATACATATGTTCCCATATCACTTCCCTCTTGCGTCTCCCTCCCTCCCACCCTCCCTCCCCTCCAGGCGGTCACAAGCACCGAGCTGATCTCCCTGTGCCATGCTGCTGCTTCCCACTAGCTATCTACCTTACATTTGGTAGTGTATATATGTCCATGCCTCTCTCTCCCTTTGTCACAGCTTACCCTTCCCCCTCCCCATATCCTCAAGTCCATTCTCTAGTAGGTCTCTGTCTTTACTCCTGTTTTACCCCTAGGTTCTTCATGACATTTTTTTTTCTTAAATTCCAGGTATATGTGTTAGCATACGGTATTTGTCTCTCTCTTTCTGACTTACTTCACTGTGTATGACAGACTCTAGGTCTATCCACCTCATTACAAATAGCTCAATTTTGTTTCTTTTTATGGCTTCAGCATTTATTGTTTGTAGTTTTCTTGCTGATGGATATTCTGACTGGTGTGAGCTGATACCTCTTTGTGGTTGAATTTACATATGACTCATAATCCTTTGAAATTGAGCTTTAAGACATGTCCTTTTTATTTTTCAAACTGTGATTACAGCTTAGCCCTTCAAAGTGTTTTCTAAAGTATGTGTTACATTTTGAAATTTATTGGCCATTACCTCCCTCAAAACATTTTGAGGGCAGGTTTCATTTACAGCCCTGCAGTACTTGTTCACATGAAGTGACCATTAGCACAGGCTTTAAAGCTGCTTTTGCAGATAACGGCCAGATTGCGGCAGCCTTTCTTTGTTCCCCATGCTGGTACTAGGGAAACAGAGCTTCCAGCCAGTGGTCTTCCTCGGTTATAAATTAGAGTGGAATGTGCCCGGATAAACCCCCAAAGGCTGATGTCTCCTTATTTTTGTTTCTTTTTTAAATTTAATTTATATTTTTATCGGAGTAATATTCCATCGTGTATATGGACCACTTCTTGGTGCATAGCTCTGTTGAGGGACATTTTCGTTGCTTCCAAGTGTTGGCTATATTAAATATTGCTGGAGTGCAAGATTGCCAGCCTGTGACTTTTTGATTCTCATTTTCTCAGGTGATAGGCCCAGCAGTGGGTGTGACTGATTGACTAGTAGCTCAATGTTTACCTTTTCAAAGCACCTCCATTGTGTTTTCATTAGTGGCTCTTACCATGTCTCCCTTAGAACCGAGGGTACGAACTTCTCCACAATCCCTTCAGCATTTATAGTTTGCAGCATTTTTGCTAATGGCCAGTCTGACTGCTGTGACCTGATAGGTTTTTGTAATTTGGGTTTGCATGACTTTAAAAATTCCTAAAATTCATCATTTTCCACGCCTTTTTCCTTTCTGTTAAAAATCAAGTGTGAGTACAATATATCTCTTGAAGCTCTCTTCTTGGAAGGTTGCCCTCTTTTGAATTTTTGGTGGATATTCGACCCCAGGATTTTTTTGGAGGGCAGATGTCATTACAGAACTGCAAGTTTGGTGAATATTTAGTGACAATTAGCACTGGGTTTAAAGCTGCTGTTGTGGGAAACGGCCACAAGGAGGCAGCATTTGTCCTTTCCCAAATCTGAGTACTAGGGCAGCAGAGCCTTTCTGGAAGTCGTGGTCCTAGGTTTTAAGTTAGAATGGAATGTGCCAGGAGGAACACCCATAAGTTTATGTCTCATTACATCTTGGTTTTTAAAATTTATTTAATCGGGGTAATGATTAGATATTGTTTGTCCAGATGTACACAATCTGGTTCATTTGTACAATATATATGTCTATTCATGTTCAGATCCTCTTCCCATGTAAAATATTACAGTGTTCCGTAGACCTCCCTTGCTATATGGTCCGTCTTTTCGATATATGTTTATTATATGTATTTGTATACGTATGGTAAGGTTAATCTTAATTTATCCATTCTGCCCACCTTTCCTTTTAGATAAGCATACTTAATTTCTAAGTCTGTGAGTGTCTTTCTCTGTGGAAATATGTTCATTTGTGTTAGTTATTAGATAACGCCTATAAGTGATATCATAGGATATAGGTCTTTTGCTTTCTGACTTACCTCATATTCTGTGATTATCTCCAAGCTCATCTATGGCACCTCAAATAGCAGTGTTTCATTGTTTTCTATGGCTAATATTCTATTGTGAACGTGGACCACTTCTTCTTCATCCATACATCTGTTGATGGACATTTTGGTGGCTTCACTGTCTTGGCTATTGTGAATAAGGCTGCAGTGTAGCTTTTGCAGCCCGAGTCTTCTCGATTCTGGTCTTCTCAGGTGAGAGGCCCAGTGGTGTGACTGCTGCATCGAATGGTATCTCAACTTTTACTTTTAATCGTAGTTCCTTTCTGTTCTCATTATTGGCTCTTACCACGTTACATCTCACCAGCAGCTAGAGGGTACACAGTTCTCTAAAACCCCTTCAGAATTTATTGTTTGTAGATCTTTTGCTGATGGTCAGTCGACTGGTGTGAGTTGAAACCTTTTTGTACATTAGATTTGCATGAGTCTAATAATTCCTGAGGTTGAGCTTTCACCCATTTTCCTTTTTTTAAACAAGAGAGTGAGTCAAACTTACCTCTTCATACTATCGTCTTGAAAAATTTGTCAGTTTTGAATTTTATTGTCCATTCCCTACCTCAGCACAGTTGTTTAGGGCAGGTGTCCTTTGCAGCCCTGAGTCCTTGTGAATGTTAAGAGAACATTAGCTGTGGGCTTAATGCCACTCTTGCGGAAAACGGCCACAAGGCAGCAGAATTTCTACATTGCCAACTCTGGGTTTTTGGGCAGCAGAGCCTTCCTGGAAATCGTGTTAGTAGGCTGCAAATTAGAGTGGAATGTGCCAGAGCACATCCCCAAGAGCTTATATCTCCTTACTTCTTGTTTGTTTTATAAATTTAATTTTTATTAATTATCAGAGCAAACTTGATAAAAATATTTTGTTTCTCCTAGGTGTACAGAATCTGGTTCATTATATCAATGTATCTGTCATTTATCTTTGCATTCTTTACTGTGTAGGTTATTACAGAGTGTTGCCTAGACCTCTCTTGGTATTCCATAGGTATTTTGTGATTATATATTTCATATGTATTAGCACATGTCTGTTAACCCTCATATCCTAATTCACACATTCCTTACACTTTTCCATTTGGTTAAACATAATTTTTTTTTCTTAATCCATGCTTTTCCTTCTCTTGGAAATAAGTTCGTGAGTATCAACTTTTAGGTAACACCTAGAAGTGATGTCATAGGATATCTGTCTTTCACTTTCTTTCTTTAATTTGAGTGATTATCTCTAGGTCCTTATATGGTGGTGCAAACGGCACTGTTTCATTGTTTTCCATGGCTAATATTCCATTGTTTATATGGACCACTTCCTCTTTGTGCATTTTTCTGTTGATGGACATTTTGGTTTCTTCCAAGTCTTGGCTATGTTAAATATTCCTGCAGTACAGGATTGCCAGCCTGTGTCTTTTCCATTCTGCTCTGCTCAGGTGATAGGCACATCAAAGGACCTACCAGATCACATGGTAGCTCAATTTTTACCCTTAAACGCACCTCCATTATGTTCTCGCTACTGGCTGTTACCAGTTTACATCCCCCCAGCAGCTGGAGGGTACACAGTTCTCTGAAACCCCTTCAGCATTTATTCTTTGTAGACTTTTTGCTGAAGAACATTCTGACGGCTGTGAGGTGAACATTTCTGTAATTGGATTTGCATGGCTTTATTCATTGCTGATGTTGCGCATTTTTCAATTTCCTTTTATTTTAAAGAGAAAAAAAGAAAAGACAAAATGTGCGTAAAATATGCCTCTTGACATTGTCTTCTTGAAATGTTGACGTCTTTTGAATTTTCTGGTCGATTACGACCCCAGGACATCTTTTGAGGCCCGGTGTCCTTTACAGTGCTGCACATATTTTGAATATTAAGTGAACATTACCTCTTGGTTTAAAGCTGCTGTTGTGTGAAACAGCCACAAGGCGGCAGCATTTCTCCTTTACCAAATCTGGTTACCAGGGCAACAGAGCCTTAATGGAAGTCCTGTTCTAGGTTGAAAATTAGAATGGGATGTGCCAGGAAAAATTCCTTTCAGTTTATGTCTCATTATTTCTTGTTCATATTTTTAATTTAATTTTTATTTTTTATCGCAGCAAATTTGATTACAATGGTTTTTTTTTTGTTCTAGGTGTGCAAGATGTGGTTCTTTCACACACATACATATATCTATTCTTCTTTGGAACCTTTTCCCAGGTAGGTTATGACACAATGTTGAGTAGTCTTCTCTTGGTATTCCATAGGTCTTTGGTGATTATATATTTCACATGTGTTTCTATATCTATGTTAACCCCAATATCATAATGTATCCAATCCTCACACCTTTTGATTTGGGGAACCATAAGTTTGTTCAATGAATCTGTGATTGCCTTTCTCTGTGGAAATATCTTCATTGTTATCAATTTTCAGGTAACACCTATAAGTGATATACGTTAGGTGTCTTTCGCTTTCTCACTTACTACAAGTTGCATGGTTACCTCTAGACTCATCTATGGTGCTGCAAATGGCATGGTTTCATTTTTTTCCCGAGCTAATATTCCATCTCTATATGTAACAGTTCCTCTTTGTCCACTCATCTGTTGATGGACTTTTGGTTGCTTCCATGTCTTGGCTATTGTAATACTGCTGCAGTGCAGATTTGCCTGCCTGTGTCTTTCCAATTATGTCTTCTTATGTTATAGGCCCAGGAGTGGGCCTGCTGGATCATATAGTAGCTCAATGTTTACCTTTTAAAGGCACCTCCACCCTGTTCCCATTAGTGACTCTTACCAGGTTACGTCCCACTTCAAATTAAGGGTATGCATTTCTCCACAACCTCTTCAGCATTGATCATTTGTAGTTTCTTTCCTGATGGTTATTCTGAATGGTGTGAGCTGATACCTCTGTGTGGTTGGATTTGCATGTGTCTCATAATCCTTTGAAATTGAGCTTTCAGGCATGTCCTTTTATTTTTCAAATGGTTATTACAGCTTAGTTCTTCAAATGGTTTTCTTGAAATATGTGCCACATTTTGAAATACTTTGATCTTTACCTCCTGCAAAACATGATGAAGGCAGGTTTCCTTTACAGCCCTGCAGGACTTGTTCATATGAAGTGAAAATTAGCATAGGTTTTAAAGCTGCTTTTGCAGGTAATGGCCAGAGGGTGGAGCATTTCATAATTCTATGAAACATAACTGAACACACAATATATATTTTTTCTTTTAAATTTCCATTGTTACTTTTTTAAAGTACAATTATAATTGAAGTTCTTTGTAACAAGTGAAATTTAAAAAATTAAAGGAAAAGATAATATTTTACCACTTGCCATCCTTTCCCATTTACTGAAACGACCAGCATAATGTGTAGAGTTCTCATTTTATCCAGGTGTTCTATACATCTGGAATATCATGCTTCTCACTGTAGAAAAACAGATTTAGCTCTCACACTTTTTATAGGCTACATAACAGTCCATAGAACAGAAGTACCAACTATTTCAGACTTAGCTTTTTGAGGGACACTCAGGTTACTTTCTGTTTTATTTTGTTGTTCTTTTTCTGGGGGGGGGGTAGGAGTTTATTATTTAATTATTTATTTTTGTTGTGTTGGGTCTGAGTTTCCGTGTGAGGGCTTTCTCTAGTTGTGGCAAGTGGGGGGCCACTCTTGATCTCGGTGCGCGGGCCTCTCACTATTGCAGCCTCTCTTGTTGCAGAGCACAGGCTCCAGATGCGAGGGCTCACTGGTTGTGGCTTATGGGTCTAGTTGCTCCATGGCATGTGGGATCCTCCCAGACCAGGGCTCGAACCTGTGTTCCCTGCATTAGCAGGCAGATTCTAACCACCGCACCACCAGCGAAGCCCCCTATTTTGTTGTTCTGCTAGTTTGTTTTAACCCAAGAAAATATTTTTTTAAATACAAAAAAACTAAATTAAGCTAAGGGTAAGGATTAGGGTTTAGGGTAAGGTTTAAGGTTAGGATACGGGTTAGGATTATTGTACGGCTTAGAGTATGGTTTAGGGTTATGGTTGTGGTATGGGTTAGTGTTAGGGTACAGTTTAGGGTATGGCTATGGTTTAGTGTTAGGGTACGGGTTAAGGTATGGGTTAGTGTTAGGGTATGGGTTAGGATTAGGGTATGGTTTACATTCAGGGTTATGGTTAGGTTTAGTGTATGGGTTAGTGTTAGGTATGGGTTAGGGTAAGGGTTAGGGTTAGGTTTAGTGTTAAGGAAGGGGTACAGTTTAGGGTACAGTATAGGGAACAACAAAGGGTTAGGGTTAGGGTACGTGTTAGGGTACAGTTTAGTGTTAGTGTACGGGTTAGGATTAAGGTATGGTTTAGGGTTAGGGTTAGGGTTAGGGAACGGGTATGGTTTGGGGTACAGTTTAGGGTATGACCACGGGTTAGGAGTAGGGTAAGTGTTAAGGTATAGTTTAGTGTTAGTGTACAGGTTAGGATTATGGTACGGGATAGTGTAAGGGTTAGGGTTAGGGTTAGGGAATGGGTACAGATTAGGTTACAGGTTAGGGTATGACAACAGGTTAGGGTTAGGGTACGTGTGAGTGTATGGGTTAGGATTAGGGTACGGGTTAGGTTATGGGTTAATGTTAGGGGATGGGTTAGGATTAGGGTACGGGTTATGGTACGGTTTAGGGAAAGGGTTAGGATATGGGGTAGGGTAAGGATAAAGTTTAGTGTATGGCTATGTGTTACTGTTAGGGTACATGTTAGCATACGGGTTAGTGTTTGTGTACAGCTTACGGTAAGGGTTAGGGTTAGGGAATGGGTACGGTCTCAGGTACAGGTTAGGGTACGGTAGCGGGATAGGGTTAGGGTACGTGTTAGGATGAGACTTCTTTGTAGTGTAGATTTGAATTTCCCGCTTGCTTGGTTGGCCAAAAAGGGCGTATGCGTTTTATCCTGAATATATTCAGGAAAAAACGCATACGCCCTTTTTGGCCAAGTGCATCGTTGCCGAAGATCTGCCGCTTTTCATATGCTTTAAATGCAATTCCAATCTACCTCCTGAAATCTGTTTCCTGCAATTGTGCCTTGTTTCAAGTCCTCTTCACAGCCATACCTCAATACATTTTTGGACAATAGTTGTCCTTTATAACTCTGCAGGTTTGTGAATTGCAGTGCCCCTGAGCTCGTTTTTTCAACTCGCTTTCTGTGAGCTGGCCACAAATCAACAGGATTGCTTCAGGCCCTATTCTGGTTCCGGCATGGCACGCTGAGTCTTTGGTTAATTCTACATCCTGGTGGGAAATTAGAGTGAAATGTGCCCGTCCAAACACCTACAGCTAGTCTCTCATTGGTTCTCCCTATTCCCGTTCATCCTCCACAGAAATTGCAGAGTGTGCCAAACAGGAGGTTACAAGCACTGACTCTCCAAGTGGGGAGATTGTTAGTAAAGCGCCTGGAATGGTGAACCCGAGTACCAGCGGACGAATAATGAGATGCGTTTTAGAAACCTTGCCCGATCACACTGTGGACCATCCTCTGGGTTTCCCACACATGTTTTAGCTGTAGGAAGAATCCCTTAAACCTGGAGAGTTGGGACCCATGGAATGGGTAGCACGCAGTACTACTTCAAAGGGTTTGCATTTGCTCACCGAACCTCACCAATCCTCACAGCCCCAAGTGTCCAGCCTTATGTCTCTCCCAGCTGTGGGTGTAGATGTGGTAAATCCAGGTTTCGTCACAAGCCCTGAACGAATTATTTAAGAATTTATCTCTCTTTCACTGTCTTTGTGTTTTGATTTTGAAATTTATTTTTATAATGGGGTTTAGCTGATTTTCACTGCTGTGTTTATGCCGCTTGATGCACACTTGATCCTCTTATGGAGACATATAAACACATAGGTTTTAAGATTCTTACTAGTCAGATATATTCCTCTGCAGTGAATAGGGGTTGTTGAGTCCACTTCGTTGAACAAGGAATATATCTTGTCTATTACTGGCTTATGGAACGGTATCTGTGCTCATTTCAATCTCTGGTTTTATGCAGCACCCCAACTCACCTTTCCCCTTAAGCAAGCATAAGTTGGTTTTCTAAATGTGAGACTCTGTTCTGTTTTGTAATTCAGTTCATGTGTAGCCAAGTTTACATTCCCTCTATAAGTGATATCTTATGACTAGTTTCTTTTTCTGTGTGACTTATTTCACTCAGAATCATCTTACCTAAATCCACTCATTATGCTGCTATGGGCCTGATGACATTGATTTCATTGCAGAGTGATATTCCATTCTATGTAAGTACCACAACTTCTTTATCCATTTTTCTCTTTCTGGGATACTTAAGTTGTTCCGTTGTCGAGGTTCTTGTAAACACAGCAGCCCTAAACTTTGGGGTGGCTGAGTCTTGTTGATTTTAATTTTCCTAAGCTATAGGGTCATAGGTGGAAGTGCCCGAGTCTCTGTAGCTTTATTTTTTAGAGGTTTCAGGAAACACCATACACTTCTCCAGAGTGGCTGTTGGCCATTTACATCCCGCCCATCAGCACAACAAGGCTCCCTGTTCTCCATGGCCTGTCCTGCCTTTCTGGTTTTTACACTTTTTTCAGATGGTCCATTTGACCGGTGGGAAGTGAGACTTCATTGTAGTGCGGATTTCCATTGCACGCTTCCTTGGTTGGCTAAAAAGGCCGTATGCGTTTTTTCCTGGATATATTCAGGAAAAAACGCATGTGCATTTTTTGGCCAAGTGCATCATTGTCGAAGTTCTGCCGCTTTTCATATGTTTTAATGCAGTTTCCATCTACCTCCTGAAATATATTTCCTGCAATTGTGCCGTGCTTTCAAGTCCTCTTTGCAGCCTTACTTCAGTATATTTTTGGATGATAGCTGTCATTTATAACTCTGCAGGTTTATGAATTACAGTGCCCCTAAGGTCCTTTCTTCAACTCGCTTTCTTGTGAGCTGGCAGGAAAACCACAGGATTGCTTCAGGCCCTAATCTGGTTTCATCACGGCACGCTGAGCCTTTTGTTAATTCCTCTTCCTGGTGGGAAATTAGAGTGAAATGTGACCGTCCAAACACCTACAGCTAGTCTCTCATTGGTTCTCCCTATTCCTGTTCAACCTCTGCAGAAACTGCTAACTGTGCTAAACAGGAGTTTTAAGGCACAGACTCTCCACTTGGGGAGATTTTTAGTAAAGCATCTGGAATGGCGAACCCGTGTACCAAGGGACAAAAAATGAGATGAGGTTTAGAAACGTTGCCCGATCACATGGTGTACAATCCTCTGGGTTTCCCATGCATGTTTTAGCTGTAGGAAGAATCCCTTAAACCAGGAGAGTTGGGACCCATGGAATGGGTAGCATACAGTATTACTTCAAAGGGTCTCCATTTGCTCACCGAACCTCACCAATCCTCTCAGCCCCAAATGTCCTGCCTTATGTCTCACCCAGCTGTGGGTGTGGATGTGGTAAATCCAAGTTTCATCACAAGCCCTGAACGAATTATTTAAGTACTTTCTCTCCTTCACTGTCTTTGTTTTTGAAATTTATTTTAATAATGGGGTTTAGTTGATTTTCATGGCTGTGTATACTGCTCTACACACACTTGATTCTCTTACGGAGACATATAAATACATATGTTTTAATATTCTTATTGTCAGATATATTCCTCTGCAGTGAATAGGCGGTGTTGAGTCTAATTCGTTGAGCAAGGAGTATATCTCGTCTATTACATATTTGGCTTATGGAATAGTATCTGTGCTAATTTCAATCTCTGGTATTACGTAGCACCCCAACTCATCATTCCCCTTAAGAAAGCATAAGTTTGTTTTCTAAATGTGAGACTCTGTTCTGTTTTGTAATTCAGTTCATGTGTAGCCAAGTTTACATTCCCTCTATAAGTGATATCTTATGATAAGTTTCTTTTTCTGTGTGACTTATTTCCTTTGAATCATTGTACCTAAATCCATTCATTATGCTTGTACAGGCCGGACGACATTGATTTCATTGCTGAGTGATGTTCCATTGTACGTAAGTATGAAAACGTCTTTATCCATTTCTCTCTTTCAAGGATATTTAATTTGTACCATAGTCGAGACTCTTGTAAACAGAGCAGCCCTAAACTTTGGGGTGGTTGTTTCTTGTTATTTTAATTTTCCTGAGTTATAGTGCTATAAGTAGGTTTAGGGTTAGGGTTAAGGTTAAGGTTAGGGAACGGGTATGGTTTAGGATGGACAATGGTTTAGGGTGAGCGAAAGTGTTAGGGTACAGGTCAGTGTTAGTGTACCGTTTAGGATTAGGGTAAGTGTTAGGGTAATGCTTCAGGTTAGGGTTATGTTTAGGGAATGGGGATGGTTTAGGGTAGAGGTTAGGGTACGACAACAGTTTAGGGATAGCGTACATGTAAGGGTAAGTGTTAGTGTTAGCGTACGGGTGAGGATTAGGGGACGGGTTAGGGTAAGGCTTCGGGTAAGGGTTAGGGTTAGCGTTAGGGATAGGGGACGGTGACCGTTTAGGGAACAGGTTAGGGTATGACAATGGTTGAGAGTCAGCATTCGTGTTAGGGTATGAGTTAGAGTTAGCGTATGGGTTAGGATTAGGGGACCGGATAGGGTAAGATTTCGGGTAAGGGTTAGGGGACGGGGAAAGTTTAGGGTACAGGTTAGGGTACGACAAGAGTTTAGGGTGAGCGTACATGTTAGGGTATGGGTTAGTGTTAGAATATGGGTTAGAATTAGGGGACGGGTTACGGTAAGGCTTCAGGTAAAGTTTAAGGTTAGGATTAGGGGACTGGGAAGGTTTAGGGTACAGGTTAGGGAACGACGATGGTTTAGGGTGAGTGTACATGTTAGGGCATGGGTTAGTGTTAGCATACGGGTTAGGATTAGTGGACAGGTTAAGGTAAGGCTTCGGGTAAAGGTTAGGGTTAGGGTTAGGGGACGGGGAAGTTTAGGGTACAGTTTAGGGTACGACAATGGTTTAGGGTGAGTGTACGTGTTAGGGTACGGGTTAGTTTAGCGTATGGGTTAGGATTAGGGGACGGGTTAGGGTAAGGCTTCAGGTAAGGGTTGGGTTAGGAGAGGGGGACAGTTTAGGGTACAGGTTAGGGTGTGACAGCGGTTTAGGGTGACCGTACGTGTTAGGGTATGGGTTAGTGTTAGCGTACGGGTTAGGATTAGGTGACGGGTTAGGGTAAGGCTTCAGGTAAGGGTTAGGGTTAGGGTTAAGGGACGGGGACGGTTTAGGGTACAGATTAGGGTACTACAACGGTTTAGGGTGAGTGTACGTGTTAGGATATGAGTTAGTGTTAGCGTACGGGTTAGGATGAAGGGACAGGATGGGATAAGGCTTCGGGTAAGTGTTAGGGTTAGGCTTATGGGACAGGGATGGTTTAGGGTACATGTTAGGGTACAACAACGGTTTAGGGTGAGCATAGGTATTAGAGTACAGGTTAGTGTTAGGGTATGGCTTAGGATTAGGGGACGAGTTAGTGTAAGGCCTCGGGTAAGTGTTAGGGTTAGGGGACAGGGTCGGATTAGGGTACAGTTTAGGGTACGACAATGGTTAAGGGTGAGCATACATGTTAGGGTACAGGATAGTGTCAGCGTATGGGTAAGGATTAGGGGAAAGTTTAGGGTACGGCTTCCAGTAAGGGGTACGGTTAGGGTTAGGGAATGGAGACGGTTTAGGGCACAGGTTAGTGTAGAACAACGGTTTAGAGTGAGCATAAGTGTTAGGATATGGGTTAGTGTTAGCGTACGGGTTAGGATTAGGGGACGGGTTAGGGTAAGGCTTCGGGTAAGGGTTAGAGTTACGGTTAGGGGACGGGGACGGTTTACGGTACAGGTTAGGGTACGACAAAGGTTTAGGGTGAGGCGTACGTGTTAGGGTATGGGTTAGTGTTAGCGTACTTGTTAGGATTAGGGGACGGGTTAGGGTAAGGCTTCGGGTAAGGGTTAGGGATAGGGTTAGGGGACGGGGACAGTTTAGGGGACAGGTAAGTGTACAACAACGGTTTAGGGTGCGTGTAAGTGTGAAGGCACGGGTTAGTGTTATTGTACGGGTTAGGATTAGGGGACGGGTTAGGGTAAGGCTTCGCTAGGGGTTAGGGTTAGGTAAGGGTTAGGGTTACTGTTAGGATTAGGTGGACAGGGACGGTTTCGGGTACAGGTTAAGGTACGACAATGGTTTAGGGTAAGCATACGTGTGAGGGCACGGGTTAGTGTTAGAGTAAGGGTTAGGATTAGTGGACGGGTTAGGGTTAGGGTTAGGGGACAGGGACGGTTTAGGGGACAGGTTAGGGTACGACAACGGTTTAGGGTGAGCGTACGTGTGATGGCAAGGGTTAGTGTTAGCGAACGGGTAAGAATTAGGGAATGGGTTAGGGTAAGGCTTCGGGTAAGGGTTAGGGTTAGGGTTAGGGGATGGGGATGGTTTAGGGGACAGGTTAGGGTACGACAACGGTTTAGGGTGAGCGTACGTGTGAGGGCTCGGATTAGTGTTAGCGTATGGGTTAGTATTAGGGTAGGGTTAGGGTAAGGCTTCAGGTAAGGGTTAGGGTTAGGGGACGGGGACGGTTTAGGGGACAGGTTAGGGTACGACAATGGTTTAGGGTGAGCGTACGTGTGAGGGCATGGGTTAGTGTTAGCGTACGCGTTAGGATTAGGGAATGGGTTAGGGTAAGGCTTCGGGTAAGGGTTAGGGTTAGGGTTAGAGTTAGGGGTCGGGGACAGTTTAGGGGACAGGTTAGGGTACGACAACAGTTTAGGGTGAGCGTATGCCTGAGGGCACGGTTTAGTGTTAGCGTAAGGGTTAGGATTAGTGGACGGTTTAGGTTACGTCTTCGGGTAAGGGTTAGGGTTAGTGTTAGGGTTAGGGGATGGGTATGGTTTAGGGGACAGGTTAGGGTACGTCAACGGTTTAGGGTAAACGTACGTGTAATGGCACGGGTTAGTGTTAGCATACGGGTTAGGATTAGGGGATGGTTTAGGGTAAGGCTTCGGGAAAGGGTTAGGGTTAGGGTTAGGGTTAGGGGATTGGGACAGTTTAGGGGACAGGTTAGGGTACGACAACGGTTTAGGGTGAACGTACATGTGAGGGCACGGATTAGTGTTAGTGTACGGGTTAGTATCAGGGGACGGGTTAGGGTAAGGCTTCAGCTAAGGGTTAGGGTTAGGGGACGGGGACGGTTTAGGGGACAGGTTAGGGTACGACAACAGTTTAGGGTGAGCATACGTGTGAGGGCACGGGTTAGTGTTAGCATACGGGTTAGGATTAGGGAACGGGTTAGGATAAGGGTTCGGGTAAGGGTTAGGGTTAAGGTTAGGGTTATTGGATGGGGACGGTTTAGGGGACAGGTTAGGGTACGACAACGTTTTAGGTTGAGCGTACGTGTGAGGGCACAAGTTAGTGTTAGCATATGGGTTAGGATTAGGGGACGAGTTAGGGTTAGGATTAGAGTTAGGGTTAGGGGACGGGGACGGTTTAGGGGACAGGTTAGGATATGACAACGGTTTAGGGTGAGCGTACGTGTGAGGGCACGGGATAGTGTTAGCGTACGGGTTAGGATTAGGGGACGGGTTAGGGTAACGCTTTGGGTAAGGGTTAGGTTTAGAGTTAGTGTTAGGGGACGGGGACGGTTTAGGGGACAGGTTAGGGTACGACAACGGTTTAGGGTGAGCGTACGTGTGAGGGCACTGGTTAGTGTTAGCGTATGGGTTAGGATTAGGGGACGGGTTAGGGTAAGGCTTTGGGTAAGCGTTAGGGTTAGGTTTAGGGTTAGGGTTAGGGTTAGGGAACGGGGACGGTTTATGGGACAGGTTAGGGTACGTCAATGGTTTAGGGTGAGCGTACGTGTGAGAGCACGTGTTAGTGTTAGCGTACGGGTTAGGATTAGGGGACGATTAGGATAAGGCTTCGGGTAAGGGTTAGGTTTAGGGTTAGTGTTAGGGGATGGGGACGGTTTAGGGGACAGGTTAGGGTACGACAACGGTTTAGGGTGAGCGTACATCTGAGGGCATGGGTTAGTGTTCGCATACAGGTTAGGATTAGGGGATGGGATAGATTAAGGCTTTGGGTACGGGTTAGGGTTAGGGTTAGGATTATGGTGAGGGTTAGGGGAAGGGGATGGTTTAAGGGACAGGTTAGGGTACGCCTACGGTTTAGGGTGAGCGTACGTGTGAGCGCACGGGTTAGTCTTAGCGTTCGGTTTAGGATTAGGGGGCGGGTTAGGGTAAGGCTTCGGGTAAGTGTTAGGGTTAGAGTTAGGGTTAGGGGATGGGGACGGTTTAGGGTATATGTTAGGGTATGAAAACGGTTTAGGGTGAGCGTACGTGTGAGGGCACGAGTTAGTGTTAGCATATGGGTTAGGATTAGGGGACGAGTTAGGGTTAGGATTAGAGTTAGGGTTAGGGGACGTGGACGGTTTAGGGGACAGGTTAGGATATGACAACGGTTTAGGGTGAGCGTACACGTGAGGGCACGGGATAGTGTTAGCGTACGGGTTAGGATTAGGGGACGGGTTAGGGTAAGGCTTTGGGTAAGGGTTAGGTTTAGGGTTAGGGTTAGGGGACGGGGATGGTTTAGGGGACAGGTTAGGGTACGACAACGGTTTAGAGTGAGCGTACATCTGAGGGCATGGGTTAGTGTTAGCATACAGGTTAGGATTAGGGGACAGGATAGAGTAAGGCTTTGGGTACGGGTTAGGGTTAGGGTTAGGGTTAGGGTTATGGTGAGGGTTAGGGGACAGAGATGGTTTAGGGGACAGGTTAGGGTACACCAACGGTTTAGGGTGAGCGTACGTGTGAGGGCACGGGTTAGTGTTAGCGTACGGGTTAGGATTAGGGGACGGGTTAGGGTAAGGCTTTGGGTAAGGTTTAGGATTAGGGTTAGGGTTAGGGATCAGGGATGGTTTAGGGGACAGGGTAGGGTATGACAACGGTTTAGGGTGAGCGTACGTGTGAGGGCATGGGTTAGTGTTAGCGTATGGGTTAGGATTAGGGAACGGGTTAGGGTAAGGTTTCGGGTAAGGGTTAGGGTTAGTGTTAGGGTTAGGGTTAGGGGACGAGGACGGTTTAGGGTTCAGGTTAGGGTATGAAAACGGTTTAGGGTGAGCGTACGTGTGAGGGCACAAGTTAGTGTTAGCGTATGGGTTAGGATTAGGGGTCGAGTTAGGGTTAGGATTAGGGTTAGGGTTAGGGGACGGGGACGGTTTAGGAGACAGGTTAAGTTACGACAACGGTTTAGGGTGAGCGTACGCATGAGGACACGGGATAGTGTTAGGGTTCGGGTTAGGAATAGGGGACAGGTTAGGGTAAGGCTTCGGGTAAGTGTTAGGTTTAGGGTTAGGGCTAGGGGACGGGGACGGTTTAGGGGACAGGTTAGGGTACGACAACGTTTTAGGGTGAGCGTACTTGTTAGGGCACTGGTTAGTGTTAGCGTACTGGTTAGGATTAGGGGACGGGTTAGGGTAAGGCTTCGGGTAAGCGTTAGGTTTAGGGTTAGGGTTAGGGAATGGGGACGGTTTAGGGGACAGGTTAGGGTACGACAATGGTTTAGGGTGAGCGTACATGTGAGGGCACGGGTTAGTGTTAGCGTACGGGTTACGATTAGGTGACAGGTTAGGATAAGGCTTCGGGTAAGGGTTAGGTTTAGGTTTAGGATTAGGGTTAGGGGACGGGGACGGTTTAGGGGACAGGATAGCTTACGCCAATGGTTTAGGGTGAGCGTACGTGTGAGGGCACGGGTTAGTGTTAACATACGGCTTAGGATTAGGGGACGGGTAGGGAAAGGCTTCAGATAAGGGTTAGGGTTAGGGTTAGGGTTAGGGGACGGGGACTGTATAGGGGACAGGTTAGGGTACGCCAACGGTTTAGGGTGAGTGTACGTGTGAGGGCACGGGTTAGTGTTAGCGTACGGGTTAGGATTAGGGGACGGTTTACGGTAAGGCTTCGGGTAAGGTTTAGGGGTAGGGTTAGGGGATGGGGATGGTTTAGGGGATAGGTTAGGGTACGACAATGGTTTAGGTTGAGCGTACTTGTGAGAGAATGGGTTAGTGTTAGCGTACGGGTTAGGATTGGGGGATGGGTTAGGGTAAGGCTTCGGTTAAGGGTTAGGGTTAGGGTTAGTGTTAAGTTTAGGGTTAGGGGATGGGGACGGTTTAGGGGACAGGTTAGGGTCTGACAATGGTTTAGGTTGAGAGTACGTGTGAGGGAATGGGTTAGTGTTAGTGTACGGGTTAGGATTAGGGGACGGGTTAGGGTAAGGCTTCGGTTAAGGGTTAGGGTTAGGGTTAGTGTTAAGGTTAGGGTTAGGGGACAGGGACGGTTTAGGGGACAGGTTAGGGTACAACAACTGTTTAGGGTGAGCGTACGTGTGAGGGCACGGGTTAGTGTTAGCGTATGATATAGGATTAGGGGACGGGTTAGGGTAAGGCTTCGGGTAAGGGTTATGGTTAGGGTTAAGGTTAGGATTAGGGGATGGTGACGGTTTAGGGGACAAGTTAGGGTACTACAAGTGTTTAGGGTGCACGTACGTGTGTGGGCACAGGTTAGTGCTAGCGTACGGGTTAGGATTAGGGGACGGGTTAGCGTAAGGCTTCGGGTAAGTGTTAGTGTAAGGATTAGGGTAAGGGTTAGGGGATGGGGACGGTTCAGGGGACAGGATAGTGTATGACAACGGTTTAGGGTGAGCGTACGTGTGAGGGCACGGGTTAGTGTTAGCGTACGGGTTAGGATTAGGGGACGGTTTAGGGTAAGGCTTCGGGTAAGTGTTACGGTTAGGGTTAGGGTTAGGGGACAGGGATGGTTTAGGGGACAGGATAGTGTATGACAACGGTTTAGGGTGAGCGTACGTGTGAGGGCACGGGTTAGTGTTAGCGTACGGGTGAGGTTTAGGGGACGGGTTAGGTTAAGGCTTTGGGTAAGGGTTAGGGTTAAGGTTAGGGTTATGGGATGGGGACGTTTTAGGGGACAGGTTCGGGTATGACAATGGTTTAGGGTGAGCGTAAGTGTGAGGGCACGTGTTAGTGTTAGCGTTTGGGTTAGGATGAGGGCACGGGTAAGGTTAAGGCTTCGGGTTAGGTTAGGGTTAGGGGACGGTGATGGTTTAGGGTACAGGTTAGGGTACGACAACGGTTTAGGGTGAGTGTACGTGTCAGGGCACAGGTTAGTGTTAGCATACGGTTTGGTATTAGGGGACTGGTTAGGGTAAGGCTTCTGCTAAGGCTTAGGGTTAGGGTTAGGGTTAGGGGACGGAGATGGTTTAGGTGACTGGTTAGGGTACGATAATGTTTTAGGGTGAGCGTACGTGTGAGGGCATGGGTTAGTGTTAGCGTACGGTTTAGGATTAGGGGACGGGTTAGGGTAAGGCTTCGGGTAAGGTTTCGGGTAAGGGTTAGGGTTAGTGTTAAGGTTACGGTTAGGGGACGGGGACGGTTTAGGGGATAGGCTAGGGTCCGACAACGGTTTAGGTTGAGCGTACGTGTGAGAGAATGGGTTAGTGTTAGCGTACGGGTTAGGATTAGGGGACGGGTTAGGGTAAGGCTTCATTTAAGGGTTAGGGTTAGGGTGAGTGTTAAGGTTAGGGTTAGGGGACAGGGACGGTTTAGGGGACAGGTTAGTGTACAACAACGGTTTAGGGTGAGCGTACGTGTGAGCGCACGGGTTAGTGTTAGCGTATGGGTTAGGATTAGGGGACGGGTTAGGGTAAGGCTTCGGGTAAGTGTTAGGTTTAGGGTTAGGGTTAGGGGACAGGGACGGTTTAGGGTACAGGATAGTGTATGACAACGGTTTAGGGTGAGAGTACGTGTCAGGGCATGGGTTAGTGTTAGCGTACGGTTTAGGATTAGGGGACGGGTTAGGGTAAGGCTCTGGGTAAGTGTTAGGGTTAGGGTTATGGGACGGGGACGTTTTAGGGGACAGGTTCGGGTATGACAATGGTTTAGGGTGAGCATAAGTGAGAGGGCACGTGTTAGTGTTAGCGTACGAGTTAGGATGAGGGGACGGGTAAGGTTAAGGCTTTGGGTTAGGGTTAGTGTTAGGGGACGGAGACGGTTTAGGGGACTGGTTAGGGTACGACAACGGTTTAGGGTGAGTGTACGTGTCAGAACACAGGTTAGTGTTAGCGTACGGTTTGTTATTAGGGGACTGGTTAGGGTAAGGCTTCTGATAAGGCTTAGGGTTAGGGTTAGGGGACGGGGATGGTTTAGGTGACTGGTTAGTGTACGATAATGTTTTAGGGTGAGCGTACGTGTGAGGGCACGGGTTGGTGTTAGCATACGGGTTAGGATTATGGGACAGGTTCGTGTAAGGCTGCGGGTAAGTGTTAGGGTTAGGGTTAGGGTTAGGGGACTGGGATGGTTTAGGGGACACGGTAGGGTATGACAACGGTTTAGGGTGAGCGTACGTGTTAGGGTATGGGTTAGTGTTAGCGTACGGGTTAGCATTAGGGGACGGGTTAAGGTAAGGGTTCGGGTAAGTGTTAGGGTTAGGGTTAGGGTTAGGGGACGGGGATGGTATAGAGGACAGGTTAGTGTACGAAAACGGTTTAGGGTCAGCATACGTGTGAGGGCACAGGTTAGTATGGGTGTACGGGTTAAATTATGGGACGGGTTAGAGTAAGGCTTCGGATAAGTGTTAAGGTTAGGGTTAGGGTTAGGGTTAGGGGACCGGGACAGTTTAGGGTACAGGTAAGTGTAGGAAAACAGTTTAGGGTGAGCGTACGTGTGAGGGCATGAGTTAGTGTTAATGTATGGGTTAGGATTAGGGGTTCAGTTAGGTTGAGGATTAGGGTTAGGGTTAAGGGACGGGGACGGTTTAGGGGACAGGGTAGGGTACGACAACGGTTTAGGGTGAGCGTACGTGTGAGGGCATGGGATAGTGTTAGCGTACATGTTAGGAATAGGGGACGGGTTAGTGTAAGTTTTCGGGTAAGTGTTAGGGTTAGGTTTAGGGTTAAGGTTAGGGTTAGGGGACGGGGACGGTTTACGGGACAGGTTAGGGTACGATAATGGTTTTGGGTGAGCGTACGTGTGAGGGCACGGGTTGGTGTTAGCGTACGGGTTAGGATTATGGGACGGGTTCGTGTAAGGCTTTGGGTAAGGGTTAGGGTTAGTGTTAGGGGACTGGGATGGTTTAGGGGACACGGTAGGGTACGACAACGGTTTAGGGTGAGCGTACGTGTTAGGGTATGGGTTAGTGTTAGCGTATGGGTTAGCATTAGGGGATGGGTTAAGGTAAGGGTTCGGGTAAGGGTTAGGGTTAGTGTTAGGGTTAGGGGACGAGGATGGTATAGGGGACAGGTTAGTGTACGACAACGGTTTAGGGTCAGCATACGTGTGAGGGCACAGGTTAGTGTTAGCGTACGGGTTAGGATTATGGGATGGGTTAGAGTAAGGCTTCGGATAAGTGTTAAGGTTAGGGTTAGGGTTAGGGTTAGGGGACCGGGACGGTTTAGGGTACAGGTAAGTGTAGGCAAACAGTTTAGGGTGAGCGTACGTGTGAGGGCATGAGTTAGTGTTAACGTATGGGTTAGGATTAGGGGTTCAGTTAGGTTGAGGATTAGGGTTAGGGTTAAGGGACGGGGACGGTTTAGGGGACAGGGTAGGGTACGACAACGGTTTAGGGTGAGCGTACGTGTGAGGGCATGGGATAGTGTTAGCGTACGTGTTAGGATTAGGGGACAGGTTAGGGTAAGCTTTCGGGTAAGTGTTAGGGTTAGGTTTAGGGTTAGGGCTAGGGTTACGGGATGGGGACGGTTACGGGACAGGTTAGGGTACGATAATGGTTTAGGGTGAGCATACGTGTGAGGGCACGGGTTGGTGTTAGCGTACGGGTTAGGATTATGGGACGGGTTCGTGTAAGGCTTCGGGTAAGGGTTAGGGTTAGGGTTATGGTTAGGGTTAGGGGACGGGGACGGTTTAGGGGACAGGTTAGGGTACGCCAACAGTTTAGCGTGAGTGTACGTGTGATGGCACGGGTTAGTGTTAGCAAACGGGTTAGGATTAGGGGATGGGTTAGGGTAAGGCTTCGGGTAATGGTTAGGGTTAGGGTTAGGGTTATTGGATGCGGACGGTTTAGGGGACAGGTTAGGGTACGACAATGTTTTAGGTTGAGCGTACGTGTGAGGGCATGGGTTAGTGTTAGCGTACGGGTTAGGATTAGGGCACGGGTTAGGGTAAGGCTTCGGGTAAGTGTTAGGGTTAGGGTTAGGATTAGGGGACGGGGATGGGGACAGTTAGGGGACATGTTAGGGTACGACAACGGTTTAGGGTGAGCGTACGTGTGAGGGCACGGGTTAGTGTTAGCGTATGGGTTAGGATTAGGGGACGGGTTATGTTAAGGCTTCAGGTTAGGGTTGGTTAGGGGACGGGGATGGTTTAGGAGACAGGTTAGGGTACGACAACGGTCTGTGGTGAGCGTACGTGTGAGGGCAAAGGTTAGTGTTAGAGTACGGTTTGGGATTAGGGTACGGGTTAGGGTAAGACTTCTGGTAAGGGTTAGGGTTAGGGTTAGGGGATGGGGACGGTTTAGGGGACAGGTTAGGGTACGACAATGGTTTAGGGTGAGCGTAAGTGTGAGGGCATGGGTTAGTGTTGGCATACAGGTTAGGATTAGGGGACGGGTTAGATTAAGGCTTCGGGTAAGGTTTAGGGTTAGGGTTAGGGGATGGGGATGGTTTAGGGGACAGGTTAGGGTACGACAACGGTTTAGGGTGAGCGTACGTGTGAGGGCTCGGATTAGTGTTAGCGTATGGGTTAGTATTAGGGTAGGGTTAGGGTAAGGCTTCAGGTAAGGGTTAGGGTTAGGGGACGGGGACGGTTTAGGGGACAGGTTAGGGTACGACAATGGTTTAGGGTGAGCGTACGTGTGAGGGCATGGGTTAGTGTTAGCGTACGCGTTAGGATTAGGGAATGGGTTAGGGTAAGGCTTCGGGTAAGGGTTAGGGTTAGGGTTAGAGTTAGGGGTCGGGGACAGTTTAGGGGACAGGTTAGGGTACGACAACAGTTTAGGGTGAGCGTATGCCTGAGGGCACGGTTTAGTGTTAGCGTAAGGGTTAGGATTAGTGGACGGTTTAGGTTACGTCTTCGGGTAAGGGTTAGGGTTAGTGTTAGGGTTAGGGGATGGGTATGGTTTAGGGGACAGGTTAGGGTACGTCAACGGTTTAGGGTAAACGTACGTGTAATGGCACGGGTTAGTGTTAGCATACGGGTTAGGATTAGGGGATGGTTTAGGGTAAGGCTTCGGGAAAGGGTTAGGGTTAGGGTTAGGGTTAGGGGATTGGGACGGTTTAGGGGACAGGTTAGGGTACGACAACGGTTTAGGGTGAACGTACATGTGAGGGCACGGATTAGTGTTAGTGTACGGGTTAGTATCAGGGGACGGGTTAGGGTAAGGCTTCAGCTAAGGGTTAGGGTTAGGGGACGGGGACGGTTTAGGGGACAGGTTAGGGTACGACAACAGTTTAGGGTGAGCATACGTGTGAGGGCACGGGTTAGTGTTAGCATACGGGTTAGGATTAGGGAACGGGTTAGGATAAGGGTTCGGGTAAGGGTTAGGGTTAAGGTTAGGGTTATTGGATGGGGACGGTTTAGGGGACAGGTTAGGGTACGACAACGTTTTAGGTTGAGCGTACGTGTGAGGGCACAAGTTAGTGTTAGCATATGGGTTAGGATTAGGGGACGAGTTAGGGTTAGGATTAGAGTTAGGGTTAGGGGACGGGGACGGTTTAGGGGACAGGTTAGGATATGACAACGGTTTAGGGTGAGCGTACGTGTGAGGGCACGGGATAGTGTTAGCGTACGGGTTAGGATTAGGGGACGGGTTAGGGTAAGGCTTTAGGTAAGGGTTAGGTTTAGAGTTAGTGTTAGGGGACGGGGACGGTTTAGGGGACAGGTTAGGGTACGACAACGGTTTAGGGTGAGCGTACGTGTGAGGGCACTGGTTAGTGTTAGCGTATGGGTTAGGATTAGGGGACGGGTTAGGGTAAGGCTTTGGGTAAGCGTTAGGGTTAGGTTTAGGGTTAGGGTTAGGGTTAGGGAACGGGGACGGTTTATGGGACAGGTTAGGGTACGTCAATGGTTTAGGGTGAGCGTACGTGTGAGAGCACGTGTTAGTGTTAGCGTACGGGTTAGGATTAGGGGACGATTAGGATAAGGCTTCGGGTAAGGGTTAGGTTTAGGGTTAGTGTTAGGGGATGGGGACGGTTTAGGGGACAGGTTAGGGTACGACAACGGTTTAGGGTGAGCGTACATCTGAGGGCATGGGTTAGTGTTCGCATACAGGTTAGGATTAGGGGATGGGATAGATTAAGGCTTTGGGTACGGGTTAGGGTTAGGGTTAGGATTATGGTGAGGGTTAGGGGAAGGGGATGGTTTAAGGGACAGGTTAGGGTACGCCTACGGTTTAGGGTGAGCGTACGTGTGAGCGCACGGGTTAGTCTTAGCGTTCGGTTTAGGATTAGGGGGCGGGTTAGGGTAAGGCTTCGGGTAAGTGTTAGGGTTAGAGTTAGGGTTAGGGGATGGGGACGGTTTAGGGTATATGTTAGGGTATGAAAACGGTTTAGGGTGAGCGTACGTGTGAGGGCACGAGTTAGTGTTAGCATATGGGTTAGGATTAGGGGACGAGTTAGGGTTAGGATTAGAGTTAGGGTTAGGGGACGTGGACGGTTTAGGGGACAGGTTAGGATATGACAACGGTTTAGGGTGAGCGTACGCGTGAGGGCACGGGATAGTGTTAGCGTACGGGTTAGGATTAGGGGACGGGTTAGGGTAAGGCTTTGGGTAAGGGTTAGGTTTAGGGTTAGGGTTAGGGGACGGGGATGGTTTAGGGGACAGGTTAGGGTACGACAACGGTTTAGAGTGAGCGTACATCTGAGGGCATGGGTTAGTGTTAGCATACAGGTTAGGATTAGGGGACAGGATAGAGTAAGGCTTTGGGTACGGGTTAGGGTTAGGGTTAGGGTTAGGGTTATGGTGAGGGTTAGGGGACAGAGATGGTTTAGGGGACAGGTTAGGGTACACCAACGGTTTAGGGTGAGCGTACGTGTGAGGGCACGGGTTAGTGTTAGCGTACGGGTTAGGATTAGGGGACGGGTTAGGGTAAGGCTTTGGGTAAGGTTTAGGATTAGGGTTAGGGTTAGGGATCAGGGATGGTTTAGGGGACAGGGTAGGGTATGACAACGGTTTAGGGTGAGCGTACGTGTGAGGGCATGGGTTAGTGTTAGCGTATGGGTTAGGATTAGGGAACGGGTTAGGGTAAGGTTTCGGGTAAGGGTTAGGGTTAGTGTTAGGGTTAGGGTTAGGGGACGAGGACGGTTTAGGGTTCAGGTTAGGGTATGAAAACGGTTTAGGGTGAGCGTACGTGTGAGGGCACAAGTTAGTGTTAGCGTATGGGTTAGGATTAGGGGTCGAGTTAGGGTTAGGATTAGGGTTAGGGTTAGGGGACGGGGACGGTTTAGGAGACAGGTTAAGTTACGACAACGGTTTAGGGTGAGCGTACGCATGAGGACATGGGATAGTGTTAGGGTTCGGGTTAGGAATAGGGAACAGGTTAGGGTAAGGCTTCGGGTAAGTGTTAGGTTTAGGGTTAGGGCTAGGGGACGGGGACGGTTTAGGGGACAGGTTAGGGTACGACAACGTTTTAGGGTGAGCGTACTTGTTAGGGCACTGGTTAGTGTTAGCGTACTGGTTAGGATTAGGGGACGGGTTAGGGTAAGGCTTCGGGTAAGCGTTAGGTTTAGGGTTAGGGTTAGGGAATGGGGACGGTTTAGGGGACAGGTTAGGGTACGACAATGGTTTAGGGTGAGCGTACATGTGAGGGTACGGGTTAGTGTTAGCGTACGGGTTACGATTAGGTGACAGGTTAGGATAAGGCTTCGGGTAAGGGTTAGGTTTAGGTTTAGGATTAGGGTTAGGGGACGGGGACGGTTTAGGGGACAGGATAGCTTACGCCAATGGTTTAGGGTGAGCGTACGTGTGAGGGCACGGGTTAGTGTTAACATACGGCTTAGGATTGGGGACGGGTAGGGAAAGGCTTCAGATAAGGGTTAGGGTTAGGGTTAGGGTTAGGGGACGGGGACTGTATAGGGGACAGGTTAGGGTACGCCAACGGTTTAGGGTGAGTGTACGTGTGAGGGCACGGGTTAGTGTTAGCGTACGGGTTAGGATTAGGGGACGGTTTACGGTAAGGCTTCGGGTAAGGTTTAGGGGTAGGGTTAGGGGATGGGGATGGTTTAGGGGATAGGTTAGGGTACGACAATGGTTTAGGTTGAGCGTACTTGTGAGAGAATGGGTTAGTGTTAGCGTACGGGTTAGGATTGGGGGATGGGTTAGGGTAAGGCTTCGGTTAAGGGTTAGGGTTAGGGTTAGTGTTAAGTTTAGGGTTAGGGGATGGGGACGGTTTAGGGGACAGGTTAGGGTCTGACAATGGTTTAGGTTGAGAGTACGTGTGAGGGAATGGGTTAGTGTTAGCGTACGGGTTAGGATTAGGGGACGGGTTAGGGTAAGGCTTCGGTTAAGGGTTAGGGTTAGGGTTAGTGTTAAGGTTAGGGTTAGGGGACAGGGACGGTTTAGGGGACAGGTTAGGGTACAACAACTGTTTAGGGTGAGCGTACGTGTGAGGGCACGGGTTAGTGTTAGCGTATGATATAGGATTAGGGGACGGGTTAGGGTAAGGCTTCGGGTAAGGGTTATGGTTAGGGTTAAGGTTAGGTTTAGGGGATGGTGACGGTTTAGGGGACAAGTTAGGGTACTACAAGTGTTTAGGGTGCACGTACGTGTGTGGGCACAGGTTAGTGCTAGCGTACGGGTTAAGATTAGGGGACGGATTAGCGTAAGGCTTCGGGTAAGTGTTAGTGTAAGGATTAGGGTAAGGGTTAGGGGATGGGGACGGTTCAGGGGACAGGATAGTGTATGACAACGGTTTAGGGTGAGCGTACGTGTGAGGGCACGGGTTAGTGTTAGCGTACGGGTTAGGATTAGGGGACGGTTTAGGGTAAGGCTTCGGGTAAGTGTTACGGTTAGGGTTAGGGTTAGGGGACAGGGATGGTTTAGGAGACAGGATAGTGTATGACAACGGTTTAGGGTGAGCGTACGTGTGAGGGCACGGGTTAGTGTTAGCGTACGGGTGAGGTTTAGGGGACGGGTTAGGTTAAGGCTTTGGGTAAGGGTTAGGGTTAAGGTTAGGGTTATGGGATGGGGACGTTTTAGGGGACAGGTTCGGGTATGACAATGGTTTAGGGTGAGCGTAAGTGTGAGGGCACGTGTTAGTGTTAGCGTATGGGTTAGGATGAGGGCACGGGTAAGGTTAAGGCTTCGGGTTAGGTTAGGGTTAGGGGACGGTGATGGTTTAGGGTACAGGTTAGGGTACGACAACGGTTTAGGGTGAGTGTACGTGTCAGGGCACAGGTTAGTGTTAGCATACGGTTTGGTATTAGGGGACTGGTTAGGGTAAGGCTTCTGCTAAGGCTTAGGGTTAGGGTTAGGGTTAGGGGACGGAGATGGTTTAGGTGACTGGTTAGGGTACGATAATGTTTTAGGGTGAGCGTACGTGTGAGGGCATGGGTTAGTGTTAGCGTACGGTTTAGGATTAGGGGACGGGTTAGGGTAAGGCTTCGGGTAAGGTTTCGGGTAAGGGTTAGGGTTAGTGTTAAGGTTACGGTTAGGGGACGGGGACGGTTTAGGGGATAGGCTAGGGTCCGACAACGGTTTAGGTTGAGCGTACGTGTGAGAGAATGGGTTAGTGTTAGCGTACGGGTTAGGATTAGGGGACGGGTTAGGGTAAGGCTTCATTTAAGGGTTAGGGTTAGGGTGAGTGTTAAGGTAAGGGTTAGGGGACAGGGACGGTTTAGGGGACAGGTTAGTGTACAACAACGGTTTAGGGTGAGCGTACGTGTGAGCGCACGGGTTAGTGTTAGCGTATGGGTTAGGATTAGGGGACGGGTTAGGGTAAGGCTTCGGGTAAGTGTTAGTTTTAGGGTTAGGGTTAGGGGACAGGGACGGTTTAGGGTACAGGATAGTGTATGACAACGGTTTAGGGTGAGAGTACGTGTCAGGGCATGGGTTAGTGTTAGCGTACGGTTTAGGATTAGGGGACGGGTTAGGGTAAGGCTCTGGGTAAGTGTTAGGGTTAGGGTTATGGGACGGGGACGTTTTAGGGGACAGGTTCGGGTATGACAATGGTTTAGGGTGAGCATAAGTGAGAGGGCACGTGTTAGTGTTAGCGTACGAGTTAGGATGAGGGGACGGGTAAGGTTAAGGCTTTGGGTTAGGGTTAGTGTTAGGGGACGGAGACGGTTTAGGGGACTGGTTAGGGTACGACAACGGTTTAGGGTGAGTGTACGTGTCAGAACACAGGTTAGTGTTAGCGTATGGTTTGTTATTAGGGGACTGGTTAGGGTAAGGCTTCTGATAAGGCTTAGGGTTAGGGTTAGGGGACGGGGATGGTTTAGGTGACTGGTTAGTGTACGATAATGTTTTAGGGTGAGCGTACGTGTGAGGGCACGGGTTGGTGTTAGCGTACGGGTTAGGATTATGGGACAGGTTCGTGTAAGGCTGCGGGTAAGTGTTAGGGTTAGGGTTAGGGTTAGGGGACTGGGATGGTTTAGGGGACACGGTAGGATATGACAACGGTTTAGGGTGAGCGTACGTGTTAGGGTATGGGTTAGTGTTAGCGTACGGGTTAGCATTAGGGGACGGGTTAAGGTAAGGGTTCGGGTAAGTGTTAGGGTTAGGGTTAGGGTTAGGGGACGGGGATGGTATAGAGGACAGGTTAGTGTACGAAAACGGTTTAGGGTCAGCATACGTGTGAGGGCACAGGTTAGTATGGGTGTACGGGTTAAATTATGGGACGGGTTAGAGTAAGGCTTCGGATAAGTGTTAAGGTTAGGGTTAGGGGACCGGGACAGTTTAGGGTACAGGTAAGTGTAGGAAAACAGTTTAGGGTGAGCGTACGTGTGAGGGCATGAGTTAGTGTTAATGTATGGGTTAGGATTAGGGGTTCAGTTAGGTTGAGGATTAGGGTTAGGGTTAAGGGACGGGGACGGTTTAGGGGACAGGGTAGGGTACGACAACGGTTTAGGGTGAGCGTACGTGTGAGGGCATGGGATAGTGTTAGCGTACATGTTAGGAATAGGGGACGGGTTAGTGTAAGGTTTCGGGTAAGTGTTAGGGTTAGGTTTAGGGTTAAGGTTAGGGTTAGGGGACGGGGACGGTTTACGGGACAGGTTAGGGTACGATAATGGTTTTGGGTGAGCGTACGTGTGAGGGCACGGGTTGGTGTTAGCGTACGGGTTAGGATTATGGGACGGGTTCGTGTAAGGCTTTGGGTAAGGGTTAGGGTTAGTGTTAGGGGACTGGGATGGTTTAGGGGACACGGTAGGGTACGACAACGGTTTAGGGTGAGCGTACGTGTTAGGGTATGGGTTAGTGTTAGCGTATGGGTTAGCATTAGGGGATGGGTTAAGGTAAGGGTTCGGGTAAGGGTTAGGGTTAGTGTTAGGGTTAGGGGACGAGGATGGTATAGGGGACAGGTTAGTGTACGACAACGGTTTAGGGTCAGCATACGTGTGAGGGCACAGGTTAGTGTTAGCGTACGGGTTAGGATTATGGGACGGGTTAGAGTAAGGCTTCGGATAAGTGTTAAGGTTAGGGTTAGGGTTAGGGTTAGGGGACCGGGACGGTTTAGGGTACAGGTAAGTGTAGGCAAACAGTTTAGGGTGAGCGTACGTGTGAGGGCATGAGTTAGTGTTAACGTATGGGTTAGGATTAGGGGTTCAGTTAGGTTGAGGATTAGGGTTAGGGTTAAGGGACGGGGACGGTTTAGGGGACAGGGTAGGGTACGACAACGGTTTAGGGTGAGCGTACGTGTGAGGGCATGGGATAGTGTTAGCGTACGTGTTAGGATTAGGGGACAGGTTAGGGTAAGCTTTCGGGTAAGTGTTAGGGTTAGGTTTAGGGTTAGGGCTAGGGTTACGGGATGGGGACGGTTACGGGACAGGTTAGGGTACGATAATGGTTTAGGGTGAGCATACGTGTGAGGGCACGGGTTGGTGTTAGCGTACGGGTTAGGATTATGGGACGGGTTCGTGTAAGGCTTCGGGTAAGGGTTAGGGTTAGGGTTATGGTTAGGGTTAGGGGACGGGGATGGTTTAGGGGACAGGTTAGGGTACGCCAACAGTTTAGCGTGAGTGTACGTGTGATGGCACGGGTTAGTGTTAGCAAACGGGTTAGGATTAGGGGATGGGTTAGGGTAAGGCTTCGGGTAATGGTTAGGGTTAGGGTTAGGGTTATTGGATGCGGACGGTTTAGGGGACAGGTTAGGGTACGACAATGTTTTAGGTTGAGCGTACGTGTGAGGGCATGGGTTAGTGTTAGCGTACGGGTTAGGATTAGGGCACGGGTTAGGGTAAGGCTTCGGGTAAGTGTTAGGGTTAGGGTTAGGATTAGGGGACGGGGATGGGGACAGTTAGGGGACATGTTAGGGTACGACAACGGTTTAGGGTGAGCGTACGTGTGAGGGCACGGGTTAGTGTTAGCGTATGGGTTAGGATTAGGGGACGGGTTATGTTAAGGCTTCAGGTTAGGGTTGGTTAGGGGACGGGGATGGTTTAGGAGACAGGTTAGGGTACGACAACGGTCTGTGGTGAGCGTACGTGTGAGGGCAAAGGTTAGTGTTAGAGTACGGTTTGGGATTAGGGTACGGGTTAGGGTAAGACTTCTGGTAAGGGTTAGGGTTAGGGTTAGGGGATGGGGACGGTTTAGGGGACAGGTTAGGGTACGACAATGGTTTAGGGTGAGCGTAAGTGTGAGGGCATGGGTTAGTGTTGGCATACAGGTTAGGATTAGGGGACGGGTTAGATTAAGGCTTCGGGTAAGGTTTAGGGTTAGGGTTAGGGGATGGGGATGGTTTAGGGGACAGGTTAGGGTACGACAACGGTTTAGGGTGAGCGTACGTGTGAGGGCTCGGATTAGTGTTAGCGTATGGGTTAGTATTAGGGTAGGGTTAGGGTAAGGCTTCAGGTAAGGGTTAGGGTTAGGGGATGGGGACGGTTTAGGGGACAGGTTAGGGTACGACAATGGTTTAGGGTGAGCGTACGTGTGAGGGCATGGGTTAGTGTTAGCGTACGCGTTAGGATTAGGGAATGGGTTAGGGTAAGGCTTCGGGTAAGGGTTAGGGTTAGGGTTAGAGTTAGGGGTCGGGGACAGTTTAGGGGACAGGTTAGGGTACGACAACAGTTTAGGGTGAGCGTATGCCTGAGGGCACGGTTTAGTGTTAGCGTAAGGGTTAGGATTAGTGGACGGTTTAGGTTACGTCTTCGGGTAAGGGTTAGGGTTAGTGTTAGGGTTAGGGGATGGGTATGGTTTAGGGGACAGGTTAGGGTACGTCAACGGTTTAGGGTAAACGTACGTGTAATGGCACGGGTTAGTGTTAGCATACGGGTTAGGATTAGGGGATGGTTTAGGGTAAGGCTTCGGGAAAGGGTTAGGGTTAGGGTTAGGGTTAGGGGATTGGGACGGTTTAGGGGACAGGTTAGGGTACGACAACGGTTTAGGGTGAACGTACATGTGAGGGCACGGATTAGTGTTAGTGTACGGGTTAGTATCAGGGGACGGGTTAGGGTAAGGCTTCAGCTAAGGGTTAGGGTTAGGGGACGGGGACGGTTTAGGGGACAGGTTAGGGTACGACAACAGTTTAGGGTGAGCATACGTGTGAGGGCACGGGTTAGTGTTAGCATACGGGTTAGGATTAGGGAACGGGTTAGGATAAGGGTTCGGGTAAGGGTTAGGGTTAAGGTTAGGGTTATTGGATGGGGACGGTTTAGGGGACAGGTTAGGGTACGACAACGTTTTAGGTTGAGCGTACGTGTGAGGGCACAAGTTAGTGTTAGCATATGGGTTAGGATTAGGGGACGAGTTAGGGTTAGGATTAGAGTTAGGGTTAGGGGACGGGGACGGTTTAGGGGACAGGTTAGGATATGACAACGGTTTAGGGTGAGCGTACATGTGAGGGCACGGGATAGTGTTAGCGTACGGGTTAGGATTAGGGGACGGGTTAGGGTAAGGCTTTGGGTAAGGATTAGGTTTAGAGTTAGTGTTAGGGGACGGGGACGGTTTAGGGGACAGGTTAGGGTACGACAACGGTTTAGGGTGAGCGTACGTGTGAGGGCACTGGTTAGTGTTAGCGTATGGGTTAGGATTAGGGGACGGGTTAGGGTAAGGCTTTGGGTAAGCGTTAGGGTTAGGTTTAGGGTTAGGGTTAGGGTTAGGGAACGGGGACGGTTTATGGGACAGGTTAGGGTACGTCAATGGTTTAGGGTGAGCGTACGTGTGAGAGCACGTGTTAGTGTTAGCGTACGGGTTAGGATTAGGGGACGATTAGGATAAGGCTTCGGGTAAGGGTTAGGTTTAGGGTTAGTGTTAGGGGATGGGGACGGTTTAGGGGACAGGTTAGGGTACGACAACGGTTTAGGGTGAGCGTACATCTGAGGGCATGGGTTAGTGTTCGCATACAGGTTAGGATTAGGGGATGGGATAGATTAAGGCTTTGGGTACGGGTTAGGGTTAGGGTTAGGATTATGGTGAGGGTTAGGGGAAGGGGATGGTTTAAGGGACAGGTTAGGGTACGCCTACGGTTTAGGGTGAGCGTACGTGTGAGCGCACGGGTTAGTCTTAGCGTTCGGTTTAGGATTAGGGGGCGGGTTAGGGTAAGGCTTCGGGTAAGTGTTAGGGTTAGAGTTAGGGTTAGGGGATGGGGACGGTTTAGGGTATATGTTAGGGTATGAAAACGGTTTAGGGTGAGCGTACGTGTGAGGGCACGAGTTAGTGTTAGCATATGGGTTAGGATTAGGGGACGAGTTAGGGTTAGGATTAGAGTTAGGGTTAGGGGACGTGGACGGTTTAGGGGACAGGTTAGGATATGACAACGGTTTAGGGTGAGCGTACGCGTGAGGGCACGGGATAGTGTTAGCGTACGGGTTAGGATTAGGGGACGGGTTAGGGTAAGGCTTTGGGTAAGGGTTAGGTTTAGGGTTAGGGTTAGGGGACGGGGATGGTTTAGGGGACAGGTTAGGGTACGACAACGGTTTAGAGTGAGCGTACATCTGAGGGCATGGGTTAGTGTTAGCATACAGGTTAGGATTAGGGGACAGGATAGAGTAAGGCTTTGGGTACGGGTTAGGGTTAGGGTTAGGGTTAGGGTTATGGTGAGGGTTAGGGGACAGAGATGGTTTAGGGGACAGGTTAGGGTACACCAACGGTTTAGGGTGAGCGTACGTGTGAGGGCACGGTTTAGTGTTAGCGTACGGGTTAGGATTAGGGGACGGGTTAGGGTAAGGCTTTGGGTAAGGTTTAGGATTAGGGTTAGGGTTAGGGATCAGGGATGGTTTAGGGGACAGGGTAGGGTATGACAACGGTTTAGGGTGAGCGTACGTGTGAGGGCATGGGTTAGTGTTAGCGTATGGGTTAGGATTAGGGAACGGGTTAGGGTAAGGTTTCGGGTAAGGGTTAGGGTTAGTGTTAGGGTTAGGGTTAGGGGACGAGGACGGTTTAGGGTTCAGGTTAGGGTATGAAAACGGTTTAGGGTGAGCGTACGTGTGAGGGCACAAGTTAGTGTTAGCGTATGGGTTAGGATTAGGGGTCGAGTTAGGGTTAGGATTAGGGTTAGGGTTAGGGGACGGGGACGGTTTAGGAGACAGGTTAAGTTACGACAACGGTTTAGGGTGAGCGTACGCATGAGGACACGGGATAGTGTTAGGGTTCGGGTTAGGAATAGGGGACAGGTTAGGGTAAGGCTTCGGGTAAGTGTTAGGTTTAGGGTTAGGGCTAGGGGACGGGGACGGTTTAGGGGACAGGTTAGGGTACGACAACGTTTTAGGGTGAGCGTACTTGTTAGGGCACTGGTTAGTGTTAGCGTACTGGTTAGGATTAGGGGACGGGTTAGGGTAAGGCTTCGGGTAAGCGTTACGTTTAGGGTTAGGGTTAGGGAATGGGGACGGTTTAGGGGACAGGTTAGGGTACGACAATGGTTTAGGGTGAGCGTACATGTGAGGGTACGGGTTAGTGTTAGCGTACGGGTTACGATTAGGTGACAGGTTAGGATAAGGCTTCGGGTAAGGGTTAGGTTTAGGTTTAGGATTAGGGTTAGGGGACGGGGACGGTTTAGGGGACAGGATAGCTTACGCCAATGGTTTAGGGTGAGCGTACGTGTGAGGGCACGGGTTAGTGTTAACATACGGCTTAGGATTGGGGACGGGTAGGGAAAGGCTTCAGATAAGGGTTAGGGTTAGGGTTAGGGTTAGGGGACGGGGACTGTATAGGGGACAGGTTAGGGTACGCCAACGGTTTAGGGTGAGTGTACGTGTGAGGGCACGGGTTAGTGTTAGCGTACGGGTTAGGATTAGGGGACGGTTTACGGTAAGGCTTCGGGTAAGGTTTAGGGGTAGGGTTAGGGGATGGGGATGGTTTAGGGGATAGGTTAGGGTACGACAATGGTTTAGGTTGAGCGTACTTGTGAGAGAATGGGTTAGTGTTAGCGTACGGGTTAGGATTGGGGGATGGGTTAGGGTAAGGCTTCGGTTAAGGGTTAGGGTTAGGGTTAGTGTTAAGTTTAGGGTTAGGGGATGGGGACGGTTTAGGGGACAGGTTAGGGTCTGACAATGGTTTAGGTTGAGAGTACGTGTGAGGGAATGGGTTAGTGTTAGCGTACGGGTTAGGATTAGGGGACGGGTTAGGGTAAGGCTTCGGTTAAGGGTTAGGGTTAGGGTTAGTGTTAAGGTTAGGGTTAGGGGACAGGGACGGTTTAGGGGACAGGTTAGGGTACAACAACTGTTTAGGGTGAGCATACGGGTTAGTGTTAGCGTATGATATAGGATTAGGGGACGGGTTAGGGTAAGGCTTCGGGTAAGGGTTATGGTTAGGGTTAAGGTTAGGTTTAGGGGATGGTGACGGTTTAGGGGACAAGTTAGGGTACTACAAGTGTTTAGGGTGCACGTACGTGTGTGGGCACAGGTTAGTGCTAGCGTACGGGTTAGGATTAGGGGACGGGTTAGCGTAAGGCTTCGGGTAAGTGTTAGTGTAAGGATTAGGGTAAGGGTTAGGGGATGGGGACGGTTCAGGGGACAGGATAGTGTATGACAACGGTTTAGGGTGAGCGTACGTGTGAGGGCACGGGTTAGTGTTAGCGTACGGGTTAGGATTAGGGGACGGTTTAGGGTAAGGCTTTGGGTAAGTGTTACGGTTAGGGTTAGGGTTAGGGGACAGGGATGGTTTAGGAGACAGGATAGTGTATGACAACGGTTTAGGGTGAGCGTACGTGTGAGGGCACGGGTTAGTGTTAGCGTACGGGTGAGGTTTAGGGGACGGGTTAGGTTAAGGCTTTGGGTAAGGGTTAGGGTTAAGGTTAGGGTTATGGGATGGGGACGTTTTAGGGGACAGGTTCGGGTATGACAATGGTTTAGGGTGAGCGTAAGTGTGAGGGCACGTGTTAGTGTTAGCGTATGGGTTAGGATGAGGGCACGGGTAAGGTTAAGGCTTCGGGTTAGGTTAGGGTTAGGGGACGGTGATGGTTTAGGGTACAGGTTAGGGTACGACAACGGTTTAGGGTGAGTGTACGTGTCAGGGCACAGGTTAGTGTTAGCATACGGTTTGGTATTAGGGGACTGGTTAGGGTAAGGCTTCTGCTAAGGCTTAGGGTTAGGGTTAGGGTTAGGGGACGGAGATGGTTTAGGTGACTGGTTAAGGTACGATAATGTTTTAGGGTGAGCGTACGTGTGAGGGCATGGGTTAGTGTTAGCGTACGGTTTAGGATTAGGGGACGGGTTAGGGTAAGGCTTCGGGTAAGGTTTCGGGTAAGGGTTAGGGTTAGTGTTAAGGTTACGGTTAGGGGACGGGGACGGTTTAGGGGATAGGCTAGGGTCCGACAACGGTTTAGGTTGAGCGTACGTGTGAGAGAATGGGTTAGTGTTAGCGTACGGGTTAGGATTAGGGGACGGGTTAGGGTAAGGCTTCATTTAAGGGTTAGGGTTAGGGTGAGTGTTAAGGTTAGGGTTAGGGGACAGGGACGGTTTAGGGGACAGGTTAGTGTACAACAACGGTTTAGGGTGAGCGTACGTGTGAGCGCACGGGTTAGTGTTAGCGTATGGGTTAGGATTAGGGGACGGGTTAGGGTAAGGCTTCGGGTAAGTGTTAGTTTTAGGGTTAGGGTTAGGGGACAGGGACGGTTTAGGGTACAGGATAGTGTATGACAACGGTTTAGGGTGAGAGTACGTGTCAGGGCATGGGTTAGTGTTAGCGTACGGTTTAGGATTAGGGGACGGGTTAGGGTAAGGCTCTGGGTAAGTGTTAGGGTTAGGGTTATGGGACGGGGACGTTTTAGGGGACAGGTTCGGGTATGACAATGGTTTAGGGTGAGCATAAGTGAGAGGGCACGTGTTAGTGTTAGCGTACGAGTTAGGATGAGGGGACGGGTAAGGTTAAGGCTTTGGGTTAGGGTTAGTGTTAGGGGACGGAGACGGTTTAGGGGACTGGTTAGGGTACGACAACGGTTTAGGGTGAGTGTACGTGTCAGAACACAGGTTAGTGTTAGCGTACGGTTTGTTATTAGGGGACTGGTTAGGGTAAGGCTTCTGATAAGGCTTAGGGTTAGGGTTAGGGGACGGGGATGGTTTAGGTGACTGGTTAGTGTACGATAATGTTTTAGGGTGAGCGTACGTGTGAGGGCACGGGTTGGTGTTAGCGTACGGGTTAGGATTATGGGACAGGTTCGTGTAAGGCTGCGGGTAAGTGTTAGGGTTAGGGTTAGGGTTAGGGGACTGGGATGGTTTAGGGGACACGGTAGGGTATGACAACGGTTTAGGGTGAGCGTACGTGTTAGGGTATGGGTTAGTGTTAGCGTACGGGTTAGCATTAGGGGACGGGTTAAGGTAAGGGTTCGGGTAAGTGTTAGGGTTAGGGTTAGGGTTAGGGGACGGGGATGGTATAGAGGACAGGTTAGTGTACGAAAACGGTTTAGGGTCAGCATACGTGTGAGGGCACAGGTTAGTATGGGTGTACGGGTTAAATTATGGGACGGGTTAGAGTAAGGCTTCGGATAAGTGTTAAGGTTAGGGTTAGGGTTAGGGTTAGGGGACCGGGACAGTTTAGGGTACAGGTAAGTGTAGGAAAACAGTTTAGGGTGAGCGTACGTGTGAGGGCATGAGTTAGTGTTAATGTATGGGTTAGGATTAGGGGTTCAGTTAGGTTGAGGATTAGGGTTAGGGTTAAGGGACGGGGACGGTTTAGGGGACAGGGTAGGGTACGACAACGGTTTAGGGTGAGCGTACGTGTGAGGGCATGGGATAGTGTTAGCGTACATGTTAGGAATAGGGGACGGGTTAGTGTAAGGTTTCGGGTAAGTGTTAGGGTTAGGTTTAGGGTTAAGGTTAGGGTTAGGGGACGGGGACGGTTTACGGGACAGGTTAGGGTACGATAATGGTTTTGGGTGAGCGTACGTGTGAGGGCACGGGTTGGTGTTAGCGTACGGGTTAGGATTATGGGACGGGTTCGTGTAAGGCTTTGGGTAAGGGTTAGGGTTAGTGTTAGGGGACTGGGATGGTTTAGGGGACACGGTAGGGTACGACAACGGTTTAGGGTGAGCGTACGTGTTAGGGTATGGGTTAGTGTTAGCGTATGGGTTAGCATTAGGGGATGGGTTAAGGTAAGGGTTCGGGTAAGGGTTAGGGTTAGTGTTAGGGTTAGGGGACGAGGATGGTATAGGGGACAGGTTAGTGTACGACAACGGTTTAGGGTCAGCATACGTGTGAGGGCACAGGTTAGTGTTAGCGTACGGGTTAGGATTATGGGACGGGTTAGAGTAAGGCTTCGGATAAGTGTTAAGGTTAGGGTTAGGGTTAGGGTTAGGGGACCGGGACGGTTTAGGGTACAGGTAAGTGTAGGCAAACAGTTTAGGGTGAGCGTACGTGTGAGGGCATGAGTTAGTGTTAACGTATGGGTTAGGATTAGGGGTTCAGTTAGGTTGAGGATTAGGGTTAGGGTTAAGGGACGGGGACGGTTTAGGGGACAGGGTAGGGTACGACAACGGTTTAGGGTGAGCGTACGTGTGAGGGCATGGGATAGTGTTAGCGTACGTGTTAGGATTAGGGGACAGGTTAGGGTAAGCTTTCGGGTAAGTGTTAGGGTTAGGTTTAGGGTTAGGGCTAGGGTTACGGGATGGGGACGGTTACGGGACAGGTTAGGGTACGATAATGGTTTAGGGTGAGCATACGTGTGAGGGCACGGGTTGGTGTTAGCGTACGGGTTAGGATTATGGGACGGGTTCGTGTAAGGCTTCGGGTAAGGGTTAGGGTTAGGGTTATGGTTAGGGTTAGGGGACGGGGACGGTTTAGGGGACAGGTTAGGGTACGCCAACAGTTTAGCGTGAGTGTACGTGTGATGGCACGGGTTAGTGTTAGCAAACGGGTTAGGATTAGGGGATGGGTTAGGGTAAGGCTTCGGGTAATGGTTAGGGTTAGGGTTAGGGTTATTGGATGCGGACGGTTTAGGGGACAGGTTAGGGTACGACAATGTTTTAGGTTGAGCGTACGTGTGAGGGCATGGGTTAGTGTTAGCGTACGGGTTAGGATTAGGGCACGGGTTAGGGTAAGGCTTCGGGTAAGTGTTAGGGTTAGGGTTAGGATTAGGGGACGGGGATGGGGACAGTTAGGGGACATGTTAGGGTACGACAACGGTTTAGGGTGAGCATACGTGTGAGGGCACGGGTTAGTGTTAGCGTATGGGTTAGGATTAGGGGACGGGTTATGTTAAGGCTTCAGGTTAGGGTTGGTTAGGGGACGGGGATGGTTTAGGAGACAGGTTAGGGTACGACAACGGTCTGTGGTGAGCGTACGTGTGAGGGCAAAGGTTAGTGTTAGAGTACGGTTTGGGATTAGGGTACGGGTTAGGGTAAGACTTCTGGTAAGGGTTAGGGTTAGGGTTAGGGGATGGGGACGGTTTAGGGGACAGGTTAGGGTACGACAATGGTTTAGGGTGAGCGTAAGTGTGAGGGCATGGGTTAGTGTTGGCATACAGGTTAGGATTAGGGGACGGGTTAGATTAAGGCTTCGGGTAAGGTTTAGGGTTAGGGTTAGGGGATGGGGATGGTTTAGGGGACAGGTTAGGGTACGACAACGGTTTAGGGTGAGCGTACGTGTGAGGGCTCGGATTAGTGTTAGCGTATGGGTTAGTATTAGGGTAGGGTTAGGGTAAGGCTTCAGGTAAGGGTTAGGGTTAGGGGACGGGGACGGTTTAGGGGACAGGTTAGGGTACGACAATGGTTTAGGGTGAGCGTACGTGTGAGGGCATGGGTTAGTGTTAGCGTACGCGTTAGGATTAGGGAATGGGTTAGGGTAAGGCTTCGGGTAAGGGTTAGGGTTAGGGTTAGAGTTAGGGGTTGGGGACAGTTTAGGGGACAGGTTAGGGTACGACAACAGTTTAGGGTGAGCGTATGCCTGAGGGCACGGTTTAGTGTTAGCGTAAGGGTTAGGATTAGTGGACGGTTTAGGTTACGTCTTCGGGTAAGGGTTAGGGTTAGTGTTAGGGTTAGGGGATGGGTATGGTTTAGGGGACAGGTTAGGGTACGTCAACGGTTTAGGGTAAACGTACGTGTAATGGCACGGGTTAGTGTTAGCATACGGGTTAGGATTAGGGGATGGTTTAGGGTAAGGCTTCGGGAAAGGGTTAGGGTTAGGGTTAGGGTTAGGGGATTGGGACGGTTTAGGGGACAGGTTAGGGTACGACAACGGTTTAGGGTGAACGTACATGTGAGGGCACGGATTAGTGTTAGTGTACGGGTTAGTATCAGGGGACGGGTTAGGGTAAGGCTTCAGCTAAGGGTTAGGGTTAGGGGACGGGGACGGTTTAGGGGACAGGTTAGGGTACGACAACAGTTTAGGGTGAGCATACGTGTGAGGGCACGGGTTAGTGTTAGCATACGGGTTAGGATTAGGGAACGGGTTAGGATAAGGGTTCGGGTAAGGGTTAGGGTTAAGGTTAGGGTTATTGGATGGGGACGGTTTAGGGGACAGGTTAGGGTACGACAACGTTTTAGGTTGAGCGTACGTGTGAGGGCACAAGTTAGTGTTAGCATATGGGTTAGGATTAGGGGACGAGTTAGGGTTAGGATTAGAGTTAGGGTTAGGGGACGGGGACGGTTTAGGGGACAGGTTAGGATATGACAACGGTTTAGGGTGAGCGTACGTGTGAGGGCACGGGATAGTGTTAGCGTACGGGTTAGGATTAGGGGACGGGTTAGGGTAAGGCTTTGGGTAAGGGTTAGGTTTAGAGTTAGTGTTAGGGGACGGGGACGGTTTAGGGGACAGGTTAGGGTACGACAACGGTTTAGGGTGAGCGTACGTGTGAGGGCACTGGTTAGTGTTAGCGTATGGGTTAGGATTAGGGGACGGGTTAGGGTAAGGCTTTGGGTAAGCGTTAGGGTTAGGTTTAGGGTTAGGGTTAGGGTTAGGGAACGGGGACGGTTTATGGGACAGGTTAGGGTACGTCAATGGTTTAGGGTGAGCGTACGTGTGAGAGCACGTGTTAGTGTTAGCGTACGGGTTAGGATTAGGGGACGATTAGGATAAGGCTTCGGGTAAGGGTTAGGTTTAGGGTTAGTGTTAGGGGATGGGGACGGTTTAGGGGACAGGTTAGGGTACGACAACGGTTTAGGGTGAGCGTACATCTGAGGGCATGGGTTAGTGTTCGCATACAGGTTAGGATTAGGGGATGGGATAGATTAAGGCTTTGGGTACGGGTTAGGGTTAGGGTTAGGATTATGGTGAGGGTTAGGGGAAGGGGATGGTTTAAGGGACAGGTTAGGGTACGCCTACGGTTTAGGGTGAGCGTACGTGTGAGCGCACGGGTTAGTCTTAGCGTTCGGTTTAGGATTAGGGGGCGGGTTAGGGTAAGGCTTCGGGTAAGTGTTAGGATTAGAGTTAGGGTTAGGGGATGGGGACGGTTTAGGGTATATGTTAGGGTATGAAAACGGTTTAGGGTGAGCGTACGTGTGAGGGCACGAGTTAGTGTTAGCATATGGGTTAGGATTAGGGGACGAGTTAGGGTTAGGATTAGAGTTAGGGTTAGGGGACGTGGACGGTTTAGGGGACAGGTTAGGATATGACAACGGTTTAGGGTGAGCGTACGCGTGAGGGCACGGGATAGTGTTAGCGTATGGGTTAGGATTAGGGGACGGGTTAGGGTAAGGCTTTGGGTAAGGGTTAGGTTTAGGGTTAGGGTTAGGGGACGGGGATGGTTTAGGGGACAGGTTAGGGTACGACAACGGTTTAGAGTGAGCGTACATCTGAGGGCATGGGTTAGTGTTAGCATACAGGTTAGGATTAGGGGACAGGATAGAGTAAGGCTTTGGGTACGGGTTAGGGTTAGGGTTAGGGTTAGGGTTATGGTGAGGGTTAGGGGACAGAGATGGTTTAGGGGACAGGTTAGGGTACACCAACGGTTTAGGGTGAGCGTACGTGTGAGGGCACGGGTTAGTGTTAGCGTACGGGTTAGGATTAGGGGACGGGTTAGGGTAAGGCTTTGGGTAAGGTTTAGGATTAGGGTTAGGGTTAGGGATCAGGGATGGTTTAGGGGACAGGGTAGGGTATGACAACGGTTTAGGGTGAGCGTACGTGTGAGGGCATGGGTTAGTGTTAGCGTATGGGTTAGGATTAGGGAACGGGTTAGGGTAAGGTTTCGGGTAAGGGTTAGGGTTAGTGTTAGGGTTAGGGTTAGGGGACGAGGATGGTTTAGGGTTCAGGTTAGGGTATGAAAACGGTTTAGGGTGAGCGTACGTGTGAGGGCACAAGTTAGTGTTAGCGTATGGGTTAGGATTAGGGGTCGAGTTAGGGTTAGGATTAGGGTTAGGGTTAGGGGACGGGGACGGTTTAGGAGACAGGTTAAGTTACGACAACGGTTTAGGGTGAGCGTACGCATGAGGACACGGGATAGTGTTAGGGTTCGGGTTAGGAATAGGGGACAGGTTAGGGTAAGGCTTCGGGTAAGTGTTAGGTTTAGGGTTAGGGCTAGGGGACGGGGACGGTTTAGGGGACAGGTTAGGGTACGACAACGTTTTAGGGTGAGCGTACTTGTTAGGGCACTGGTTAGTGTTAGCGTACTGGTTAGGATTAGGGGACGGGTTAGGGTAAGGCTTCGGGTAAGCGTTACGTTTAGGGTTAGGGTTAGGGAATGGGGACGGTTTAGGGGACAGGTTAGGGTACGACAATGGTTTAGGGTGAGCGTACATGTGAGGGTACGGGTTAGTGTTAGCGTACGGGTTACGATTAGGTGACAGGTTAGGATAAGGCTTCGGGTAAGGGTTAGGTTTAGGTTTAGGATTAGGGTTAGGGGACGGGGACGGTTTAGGGGACAGGATAGCTTACGCCAATGGTTTAGGGTGAGCGTACGTGTGAGGGCACGGGTTAGTGTTAACATACGGCTTAGGATTGGGGACGGGTAGGGAAAGGCTTCAGATAAGGGTTAGGGTTAGGGTTAGGGTTAGGGGACGGGGACTGTATAGGGGACAGGTTAGGGTACGCCAACGGTTTAGGGTGAGTGTACGTGTGAGGGCACGGGTTAGTGTTAGCGTACGGGTTAGGATTAGGGGACGGTTTACGGTAAGGCTTCGGGTAAGGTTTAGGGGTAGGGTTAGGGGATGGGGATGGTTTAGGGGATAGGTTAGGGTACGACAATGGTTTAGGTTGAGCGTACTTGTGAGAGAATGGGTTAGTGTTAGCGTACGGGTTAGGATTGGGGGATGGGTTAGGGTAAGGCTTCGGTTAAGGGTTAGGGTTAGGGTTAGTGTTAAGTTTAGGGTTAGGGGATGGGGACGGTTTAGGGGACAGGTTAGGGTCTGACAATGGTTTAGGTTGAGAGTACGTGTGAGGGAATGGGTTAGTGTTAGCGTACGGGTTAGGATTAGGGGACGGGTTAGGGTAAGGCTTCGGTTAAGGGTTAGGGTTAGGGTTAGTGTTAAGGTTAGGGTTAGGGGACAGGGACGGTTTAGGGGACAGGTTAGGGTACAACAACTGTTTAGGGTGAGCGTACGTGTGAGGGCACGGGTTAGTGTTAGCGTATGATATAGGATTAGGGGACGGGTTAGGGTAAGGCTTCGGGTAAGGGTTATGGTTAGGGTTAAGGTTAGGTTTAGGGGATGGTGACGGTTTAGGGGACAAGTAAGGGTACTACAAGTGTTTAGGGTGCACGTACGTGTGTGGGCACAGGTTAGTGCTAGCGTACGGGTTAGGATTAGGGGACGGGTTAGCGTAAGGCTTCGGGTAAGTGTTAGTGTAAGGATTAGGGTAAGGGTTAGGGGATGGGGACGGTTCAGGGGACAGGATAGTGTATGACAACGGTTTAGGGTGAGCGTACGTGTGAGGGCACGGGTTAGTGTTAGCGTACGGGTTAGGATTAGGGGACGGTTTAGGGTAAGGCTTCGGGTAAGTGTTACGGTTAGGGTTAGGGTTAGGGGACAGGGATGGTTTAGGAGACAGGATAGTGTATGACAACGGTTTAGGGTGAGCGTACGTGTGAGGGCATGGGTTAGTGTTAGCGTACGGGTGAGGTTTAGGGGACGGGTTAGGTTAAGGCTTTGGGTAAGGGTTAGGGTTAAGGTTAGGGTTATGGGATGGGGACGTTTTAGGGGACAGGTTCGGGTATGACAATGGTTTAGGGTGAGCGTAAGTGTGAGGGCACGTGTTAGTGTTAGCGTATGGGTTAGGATGAGGGCACGGGTAAGGTTAAGGCTTCGGGTTAGGTTAGGGTTAGGGGACGGTGATGGTTTAGGGTACAGGTTAGGGTACGACAACGGTTTAGGGTGAGTGTACGTGTCAGGGCACAGGTTAGTGTTAGCATACGGTTTGGTATTAGGGGACTGGTTAGGGTAAGGCTTCTGCTAAGGCTTAGGGTTAGGGTTAGGGTTAGGGGACGGAGATGGTTTAGGTGACTGGTTAGGGTACGATAATGTTTTAGGGTGAGCGTACGTGTGAGGGCATGGGTTAGTGTTAGCGTACGGTTTAGGATTAGGGGACGGGTTAGGGTAAGGCTTCGGGTAAGGTTTCGGGTAAGGGTTAGGGTTAGTGTTAAGGTTACGGTTAGGGGACGGGGACGGTTTAGGGGATAGGCTAGGGTCCGACAACGGTTTAGGTTGAGCGTACGTGTGAGAGAATGGGTTAGTGTTAGCGTACGGGTTAGGATTAGGGGACGGGTTAGGGTAAGGCTTCATTTAAGGGTTAGGGTTAGGGTGAGTGTTAAGGTTAGGGTTAGGGGACAGGGACGGTTTAGGGGACAGGTTAATGTACAACAACGGTTTAGGGTGAGCGTACGTGTGAGCGCACGGGTTAGTGTTAGCGTATGGGTTAGGATTAGGGGACGGGTTAGGGTAAGGCTTCGGGTAAGTGTTAGTTTTAGGGTTAGGGTTAGGGGACAGGGACGGTTTAGGGTACAGGATAGTGTATGACAACGGTTTAGGGTGAGAGTACGTGTCAGGGCATGGGTTAGTGTTAGCGTACGGTTTAGGATTAGGGGACGGGTTAGGGTAAGGCTCTGGGTAAGTGTTAGGGTTAGGGTTATGGGACGGGGACGTTTTAGGGGACAGGTTCGGGTATGACAATGGTTTAGGGTGAGCATAAGTGAGAGGGCACGTGTTAGTGTTAGCGTACGAGTTAGGATGAGGGGACGGGTAAGGTTAAGGCTTTGGGTTAGGGTTAGTGTTAGGGGACGGAGACGGTTTAGGGGACTGGTTAGGGTACGACAACGGTTTAGGGTGAGTGTACGTGTCAGAACACAGGTTAGTGTTAGCGTACGGTTTGTTATTAGGGGACTGGTTAGGGTAAGGCTTCTGATAAGGCTTAGGGTTAGGGTTAGGGGACGGGGATGGTTTAGGTGACTGGTTAGTGTATGATAATGTTTTAGGGTGAGCGTAAGTGTGAGGGCACGGGTTGGTGTTAGCGTACGGGTTAGGATTATGGGACAGGTTCGTGTAAGGCTGCGGGTAAGTGTTAGGGTTAGGGTTAGGGTTAGGGGACTGGGATGGTTTAGGGGACACGGTAGGGTATGACAACGGTTTAGGGTGAGCGTACGTGTTAGGGTATGGGTTAGTGTTAGCGTATGGGTTAGCATTAGGGGATGGGTTAAGGTAAGGGTTCGGGTAAGGGTTAGGGTTAGTGTTAGGGTTAGGGGACGAGGATGGTATAGGGGACAGGTTAGTGTACGACAACGGTTTAGGGTCAGCATACGTGTGAGGGCACAGGTTAGTGTTAGCGTACGGGTTAGGATTATGGGACGGGTTAGAGTAAGGCTTCGGATAAGTGTTAAGGTTAGGGTTAGGGTTAGGGTTAGGGGACCGGGACGGTTTAGGGTACAGGTAAGTGTAGGCAAACAGTTTAGGGTGAGCGTACGTGTGAGGGCATGAGTTAGTGTTAACGTATGGGTTAGGATTAGGGGTTCAGTTAGGTTGAGGATTAGGGTTAGGGTTAAGGGACGGGGACGGTTTAGGGGACAGGGTAGGGTACGACAACGGTTTAGGGTGAGCGTACGTGTGAGGGCATGGGATAGTGTTAGCGTACGTGTTAGGATTAGGGGACAGGTTAGGGTAAGCTTTCGGGTAAGTGTTAGGGTTAGGTTTAGGGATAGGGCTAGGGTTACGGGATGGGGACGGTTACGGGACAGGTTAGGGTACGATAATGGTTTAGGGTGAGCATACGTG